>NW_010236512.1:29448-46122 GCF_000690775.1 Eurypyga helias
CAAGGTTGCTGAACCTCAGTGCTGCTAATCCCTGTGGCCTCTTCTCTGCTGGCTCTCAAACCAGGGAGCAGCATCTGAGAGCACAGCCCTCATTCTGCTTACCCCTTCGCCTTTGTGCTTCCACTTCTCCAGTCAAGTAAAATTCTGTTTTTCCAGACTCCTGTTTAATAGGAGGCTTAAGGCTGTGAGTGCAATCTCCAAGTCCACTCCGCTGACCCAGAGGTGGGATAAGAAAGGGCCAAAGAAATTATTCAGAAAGTTTGCAGCTCTCTCTGAAAGAGATAAATGATGCACGTGTGAAGTGCAGTGGGGGCTTCCTTGTCTGACATGAGCAAAACATCCTTACTTGGTGGTCTATCAGTCTGCTCAGGTGACAGGCATTCTCTCCTTCTATACTGTACTGTGTTTGCTCCTCCAGGTGAAACTAGTGGATGGCTCTGGTGCTCCAATCGCCAATGAAATCGTGAGGATTTCTTTACAAGGCCAGGAAAACAACTACACAACAAATGAAGAGGGCAGGGCACGGTTTGCCCTGAACACTTCCATGTTGCACTTCGATTCTGTTGGAATTAGGGTGAGTCCTGCAGGCAGAGGAGGTGAAGAAGTGACCCACGGCTGGAAGTGGACCCCTGAAGTTTCTACTATATAAGCAAAAGCACTTAGCTTCTTGTTCCTGGTTGTGCCAACCTTGACATCAGTGTGGTGGAAATAGTCATATAACAAACCTGGTTGCTGTGTCACAATTGCACTTAGCTTCTAAGTACTTGATTTCTGCTTGGCAGAAATACAAGGAACATCAAGAGATCATAATAGTCCATTGTGCTCCAAAGGACCACCAGCCCTACCTAGACAAATCTGTTTCAAGGGTGGGTCTAACTCCCATGCTGGAGTGCCACTAGTGCTTCACTGTCTTTTCAATTAAATGATTTCCCAAGTGTCGCACCTAAATATCTTCGTGGTCAGTTAAGGCAATCTGCATCTCTCAGGGTTTTATTTAGCATTCTGAGTTTCTCAGCTGTCCCCCCCTTTTTTTGTTTTCCTGCCATAAAGAAAAAAGAGTATGAACCATTCACAAAAATTCTCTTCCTGGTGTAGATTTTTTTATCTGGGAAAAAAATAAGGGCTGATGAGCATCCTTTTGTTAGTGGAAAATTCAATATATGTGTAATATGCACATTTTTTAATATCTCACACTGGAATAGGATAGATTGTCTAGAATTGTATTGGCTGCTCTCCCTACGATTCTCTTGTCACAGCTTAAAATAATTAAAAATCATCCAGAAGTTGCCACTAGGTGATTCCAGTTTTCAGAATTTTGCAGGGTAAAGGAAAGACAAGAATTCCCACATATAGTGAGAAAGATAAGGAAATATAGGCATGTGAGGTACAAGAAATGATGAAGCAGCACCCTTCTAAATGTTAAATATCTTCCCCTTGCTCTCATTTTTAGGAAGACCTGAACTCCCTCCGCTCCTAAACTTCTATTCAATTTAAGTTTTGAATTCTCAGGTGGAGAATTTTCCTCCTTTTCCACAGCATCCTTAGCTTGATCTTAGCACTAGTAATCTCTGAAATGAACAGCACCACCCCTTCTTGAGCCCAAATACTGAGAAGAAAAATGAAAATCAACTTCTCTTTAAACAAACAGGATATTAGAGAGGGCAAGGCATTAGGATAAATAGCCCTTGAGGTGATACTGACAGTAAACAAACAACTGATATTATTCAGCTTGTTTGAGACAAACTCCAGCTGCTCTGGGATTGAGATCATTCCCAATGATATGTTAAGGATCCACCACCCTGTCTTGCCTCTACCAAACTTTTGGTTTGGTTTGGTTTGGTTTGGTTTGGTTTGGTTTGGTTTGGTTTGGTTTGGTTTTGTAGACCACTTTGTTGCTTAAATACTAAAGATACCAAATCTTTCATACTAGGCCATGAATTTTGGCTCCAGTTCAGCCACCTGCGTGGAGGATCTATGTGTGTATGTTCTTTTCCAGGCAACTCATAAAGTGCAACCCTACTGCTATGACCGTTCCTGGGTTGTTCCACACTATGAAAGCGACTATCTCCAACTCAAGCGCTTTTACTCTCCTAGTAAGAGCTTTCTCAAAATCGAGCCCAAGTCTGAGACACTAAGCTGTGGCTCCTCCGCAGAGGTCCAGGTGCACTATATCCTTACTCCAGAGGCCATAGGAGAGCAAAAGAAAGTCGTCTTTTACTACCTGGTAAGCTTGCAGCTGCTGTATGGTGGGGTGACACTGGTAATTGTAGGGGGGGCTGGACGTGGAAATTGTGGAAATTGTGGTTTGTGACAGCAGGCTCTAAACACTTTCCCATCATTCTTCATATGTTCTTTTTCCCACAAAAAAGGAAGGTTTGCATTAGGAGCAGAAGAGGAAGCATGTCCCAGTGCTCCCTGGGTGAGCACTGGGATTCTGCTACAGGGAGCCAGAGAGCAGCTGAGCAAGGTGCCAGCAGCAGACATACAGCTCAGTTGCTGTGCTCTCAGTGTCCCCTCTTTAAGGTCTGGCTTATGCATAACCTCAATCACAGCAGGGTTTCTCCTTCCATTCAGGTGATGGCCAAGGGAATCATTAAGCAAGCAGGCACCCACATTCTGGATTTCAACCAGGAAAGTGGTGAGTTTCTCTCCCCTACCAAATTGTCGCTGTCCTGGGAGGCTAGGCAACGGTGGCAGACATACAGGCTGTTTCCACAGAAGTTCAGGGATCCACAGCTCTCTGTCCCCACAGTTATGGGAAGAGTTTGAGCTTTCTTTTCTCTGCCTTTATTTAGGCTTTGCACAGATTTGCTCTAATCCCCTGTGCCAGGTGTCTTTCTTCTGACACTGCATTTCTGGGGCTCCAGTTCTTGTAGGAGACACAGACTGATGGTCTGTTTTAAGAAGCTGAACCAAAATTCAAGCATGCTTATGCACTGGTCGAAAACCAGGACTCAGAATACGCCTTTTCCATCAGAAAGTGAGACTTATGCATCTCTGTGAGCATCAATTCATCCCACTTGGAGGCCTGGAGTTTCATCATAGCTAGGATGAAGTTCAGCATAAAGTCAAACCTAGAATTTTGGCTGCTCCAAGAGCAGGTTCCCTGTACCTTGGGCTTGTTCAGCCTGGAGAAGAGGAGGCTCCGAGGAGACCTCATTGCAGCTTTCCAGTACCTGAAGGGCCTACAAGGGTGCTGGGAGAGGACTTTTTACAAGGGCCTGTAGTGATAGGACAAGGGGTAATGGGTACAAATTGAAATCAGGGAGGTTTAGATTAGATATGAGGAAGAAATTCTTCCCAGAGAGGGTGGTGAGGCACTGGGACAGGTTGCCCAGAGAAGCTGTGGATGCCTCATCCCTGGAAGTGTTCAAGGCCAGGCTGGATGAGGCTTGGAGCAACCTGGTCTAGTGGAAGGTGTCCCTGCCCATGGCAGGGGGGTTGGACTAGATGATCTTTAAGGTCCCTTCCAACCCAAACCATTCTGTGATTCTACCTTAACTTTTTGCCCTTGTTTTGTTTGCTAGCCAACGGGGTCTTCTTGCTACAGCTGCCTGTAGAAGCTGATATTGCTCCAGTGGCCCAAGTGCTTGTCTATACCACTGTCCCCAGCAGGGAGGTGATCGCTGATTCAACCAAGTTCAATGTAGAAAAGTGTTTCAACAATAAGGTAAGTGTCCACTTCTTGAGGGAACAGCCATCAATCTGCAGTGTGGTCAAGCTCATTCATTTAGATTTAGCCTGGTTAAATTAATTTATTTAGATTTACTAAAACTGGACAAGCCACCTATCAATTTTTCTAGGTAACTTCACGGCTTACTGGTTTGTGCTACCTTGCAGATTAGCTGTTGGAAAAAAGGGGTTAGCAGGGACTACACTGATAAAACCCCTCTTAGCAACTAGTCACAGCCACTGATCTTACAGATGGTCCTGTGTAAAAAAAGGGAGGCCAAACGTCTTATGCTATAGTGCAACTCATCTATTTCATTCCTATTCCCACAAACTTATTCCAGCAATGAGGAAGCTGCTTGTGTGGTCACGGAGCAAAAAATAAAACACACACAAACCAAATCCAGTAAGTTAAGCTAATACTTGTCATATCTTTCAACTGCCATACATCTCATCCTGTCGTTTTAATTTCTGTTGTATGTAAATGGAAATAAACCTTGCCCAAACCTGCCGAGCAATGCTCAGTGGTGCTTCAGCAGCAATGGCAAGACTGAAGGAGTGCAGAAAAATAAAGCCTTCTTTCTATGAGCAAGTGGACCTCGATTCTCTTATAGCCCCGCACATTCCTTATGCAGAAGAGCAGATTGATGTATGAGCAGTTCTAAGAAGAAAATAACCTCAAAAATGCCTGTCGGGACTTCAGAATAGTAGACAGGACACTGTGAAAGGCAGTCCCTTGTCCTGCTAAAACCCAAGCTAAATGGGTTCTTAAGACTTGTGTCACTGTAGGAGCTTGGTCACCTGCATTTGGTTCATATATTAAAGGTCATTCTAGGCACTGCATTAAGGACTAGGTGCAAGCCAAGTGCCAAGAGATTTACGTGCTTAGGTACTATTTCCTCTCTGAAAGCATCCTGTTGTCGGTCCAGATAGGACAGACTTTGGGCTTTCTGTATGCTAGACAGTTTTTCTAGTAGCAGGCTTGGTACAGCCCTTGTTCTGACATTTCCTGAGGAATATTGCTTTTGCAGTCTCATGATTAGAGTCTACCCTGGGAGAAGTGGGATGTGTCACTAGAAGGCACGCTGTGGTCTGGCTGGGACATGAGGGAGGCTGCAAGCTGATGCTGCCTTGCCAGGGAACATGTTTACTCTGAGGATGCTTTGATCATTTCCTGTTATCAGAGGGTTTGTGCTGCTGAGGAGAGGGAAGTCTTATGCAGGTTATCCATCTTATTACAAAGTCATGTGAGATGGTGATGAAAACAACTTAGGCTAGCAAGAACTTGCAAGACAGAGGTTGATAGTTGGTTGTTAGAGTTGTGAGTTAGGGTTTGGGGAAGGCATACAAATCTGGCAGGCCTCAACCAGCAGGCCAGTTCTTCAGAATCATTACCAGCCAGTAGATATTGCAATTTTGCTCCAGGGCATCGCTGCTTCTCATGTTACCAAAGAATCTGCCAGGCATGGTCTTCTCTCCACATACAGTATCTGGGTGCAATACAGAGACTGGACCTGATTCAAGACCATGCCCAGCTGCCTGAACAGATCTAGCCACTATATGGGATTATCCCATCATGTTCACAGAGGCCATAAAACCCAAAACTGCCTTGAAAGTTTTATAAGCAATTGTGATGCTTGAAGTTGCCAAGAACTGTGCTGACTCCTGTGGCACTGCAGGAAGGATATCCAGCTCTAGAGTAGCACAGAGGGAGAGTGTGTGCATATGTGGGCTTTGTAAGGTTGAAACTGATGCACTCAACTGGAGGGAAAACCCTGCAAGGGTAGGGTACCTGTGACATAGCTTTTCCTGTGGCTACAGGTGGATTTGAGCTTCTCTCCTTCTGAAGGCCTGCCTTCTTCCGATGCTCACTTGCTGTTCAGAGCCTCCCCGAACTCCCTCTGCGCTGTCCGTGCTGTGGACAAGAGTGTTCTCCTCATGAAACCTGAAGCTGACCTGTCATCCAGCTCCGTAAGTGCTCAGTCAGTGGAGCAACTCGAACCCTGGTCAGAGCAACTGATGATGGGGTGAAAACAGTGAACAGTCCCTCTTGTTAGTGCTGACACAGGAAAGCTGCCCTGTGCTGTTTCTTGCCTTTCTTCAGTGGGAAAAAATAGGAGAACTGGGCAGCAGTTCTTAAGGGTTTTGTGCAACTGTAGGGATGGCAATTAGGAAGATCTTTTAAGGCGACTGCTTCTCTTGGCCAAATCCAAACACTGTTGAATTTCGTAATGATTTTTCAGTTATTCTCTCCAGTCATGGATTAGTATTCTTGGACTAGCGTCTGGAAGTGTCAATGAACACTTTTTTTTTTTAACTCCCCTCATGGCAAGCAACAAATAACAATCCCTTAGAAGAGTCAAAGGACTGCAGATGGGCTGGCCAATGTCATTTTTCATGTATTTCAGCCACAGTAACCAGAGTAACATGCTGTCCATAGAGAAGAGGCAGTATTTCCAAATTTGGATCCCTTTGACTCCTAAATTCCCATTGCTCCCACCACAGGGAGCACCATGGCAATGTAGATGTATGTGTGGGTGATGTGACTGTTAACAGTGCTTGCATACAACTCCCTCAGTTGTGTTTTGTGACAGTGTACACTGAAAATGCCAAATACCCTGGCTTGCTCTGCCTAGGTATATAGCTTGCTGCCAGTGAAGGAATTGCATGACTATCACTATGGACCAGATACGCTCTCGGAGGAGCCCCTGGAGAATTGTGTCCCCTTGAAGAAGATAGTTTTGAATGGGATTACCTATTCTCCAGTAGTGGAGACAAATGAAGAGGACACTTACAGCATCCTGAAGGTATAGCCCTCTTGCATGGTTAGGGAGTAGAGTGGGAGAAGGGCTGAGAATGCTTAAGCCTTCTGTGGCATGATGAAACATAACAAGGGAAGAGTTTGTGAATTTGAATGATCTGACACTAATTTTTACTCAGGGGCAACTTCAGTGAGTCATAAGCTTCACCTGTATTGCTAGCTTTGCTCCCAGCTTGGTGGAAAAGGGATCAGTCTCAAAGTTTTCCTCTCACAGGAAAAGCTTTGAGGTTGACTTGAAATGAGGTTCTAACAAGAGGTAAACAATCCTGTACCATAACAGTTACCTCAAATAAATCAATACAGCCTTGAGCTGCATCACAGCCACAGACATTTCCTTCCAGAGAGAAAACTATATTTACTCCCTGGCTCATCCTGACCCCTAGGCTGGAATTGGACTGGAACCAATGCCCTAGAAACAAAGGAGATCTATACTTTGGTCTCTTTGAGCCATCCAGGCAGCCAGACCTGGGGTCGGGGGGTTCAGCTCCAGGTCCAATCCCCAGACAGTAACAGCTTCTCCTTTTCAGGCAGTGAAATACCAATATCAGGTTTGCTCTGTAAATCTCAATAGGAATCTGTATCAAAAAGTCATGTTGGATTTCTCTCCCATAGGAAATGGGTTTAAAGATTTTCACAAATACCAAGGTGAGGAAACCTTGGTACTGCAGCACGGAGCATTACGTCCCTGAAGCAGCCCGCCTTGTATCACCTTCAGTCGGGGCTGGAGCATCTATACATGCAATGAGGGCAAGCGGTAAAGGAACTGGGTCTGGTTATCACCTCTGTTCTGAACAGAGATCGTGTCTGTATTTTGGGGTGAATACTCAAAACAAGAGCTGGGATTGTGGACTGAACCCTTGGAAGTAGTACTGAAATAGTGGGTTCACAGATGTCAGCTTCTGCATGAGTGTGGGACATCTCTCTTTTGCTGGGTTGTGAAGGTCTACAGACAAGCTTTGATAACTCCACTCTTTGAGTCAGTGGAACCAGGTAGTTTTCAAAAATTCTGACATAGCAGAGGATATTCTGCTGCTTAATTATCCGTTCACTAGGCTTTTGCATTAGAATTTTTTTCCTAGATATCACTTAAGGGGTCTCCAATATCTTCTTCAGCCTGCCCTCATTGACTCACTCAGTGTTAGGCACTTTCAGTGACAAGTTGGTAGATTTTGGAGGCTTAGAATGGTAAGATGCAAGTGGCAGAAATCAAGTCTGAAATGGACCCATCTTATTTCTGAAGTATTTTACACTGTAGCTGTTTGGGCAACAGAATTGGCCACATCACCCTTCATTCTCATATGAAGGGAAATATCATAGACAATCATCTAAACTCTTCTAGCTGGATAACTGATTCAGAGAGTTTTCCCTTGGCACAAGAACCTGTGCTGTTGTACACGTCCAGTTTTAAGAAAATTCCAACTTCTGACACAAGTTGCTAAGGTGCAGGATAGAGGCTCTTTAATTATTGTAAACTGGAATAGAAGCAGTAAGAAGACTGAAATATCATGATAGATAAATGCAAGCAAGCCACCTGTCGCTCTTACCAGGAGCTATGTGATACAGCTCTGACAGCATCTTTCACTCGTGCCCTGAGACCTCCTCAGACCCTGGAGGTGCCCATGGCACAGATAGTGTGGGCGCTTGCTACCTACACAATTTTTATCTACATGTAGCCATTAATTTAGACAAAGTAAAGATGACCAAAACTAGCATTTAGCTAAGAAATTTTCTTCTTTATAAGTTTGGGTGTATTTCTGTTTGTAAAAGCCAAACAAACCAAGTCCTACCCACCCTATCTTTGTTTCCCAGTTGTTCAAAACCAAAGTAAAACAAAGGTGTATTTTTTACCAAATTTCATCCCAAACTCAGAATATTTTCTTGGGAATAATTTTTGCATGTGAAAATTTTATTTTAGTCAAAAAGTCTATTTTTACCCCTCCCAAATTCCAACTGCATGCTTCAGTTTGATCACCTTCAGCTTAGTTCTTGAGGAGACTATAGATTTGGCAGGGAGATGCTTTTCTGCATCACAATGACCCTACAAAAACCACTGCAACAGAGGGATGTACCATTGCTGGCTGGCCTGATAAATGGAGAAGGAGGTCATGTTAAGACTGTACCTGAAAGGGAAAAGGCTGCTTGCACAGAAAGTCATAAACAGCTCTTTGCACTAACATCCTTGTTTTAACCTTGTGAAGTGCCACCTCACAAACTTTGGGTTCACTGGAGACCAGTGGGAAATATTGGAATGCTAGCTCTCGCTAATAAGCTCTGATTCTGAACCTTCACTGCTGTGGGTACCTGTGCTTACTACAGCCACAGCAAACATCTGCTGCCAGCACAGCTTCTGACAGCCACACAGAGTGCCGCTTTCTCGGACCGAAGCATGATGCTGATGTTGATTTTGCTTGTTTGGAACTATCAGTAGCTGATTTTTGTCTCATCATATTCAGGCATTCAGGATAATAGACGTTATAACATGTTAAGCACTCCTGAAGAACTGACAGAGACAGTCCGAAAGTATTTTCCAGAAACTTGGATTTGGAGTTTAGTATCTATAAGGTGAGAACCTTGGGCTAGTTTCTTCCTTTTTAATAAAAGTGGGTTATAAGGTGAAAACACAAATACCCATGCTTGCCAAGTATTTTCAATGCAAAAAGTCCTTCATTGTTTGCAGACATCTCTTGTCAATCCTCTGAGATGGAATTGCCTTCAGCCATGGTTAGGTTTGTCCGAGGAGTGGTGGTGGATCTGGAAGAAGATGTGGGGTGACCCTACAGTAACAAACATACTAAGCCCAAAGTTCACATAGGCAGCACTGTTCTGAAGGCTGAAGGGGGTACAGATAGTCACCAAAATGCCATAAAAGTAATACTTCTGTCCTTGTTGTCTGTGCTTCACCAGCTCTGAGGGGAATGCTGATCTAGATGTGACCATCCCTGACACCATCACCGAGTGGAAAGCCAATGCATTCTGCACGTCAGCAGAGAGGGGCTTTGGCCTGTCCCCGACAGTGTCCCTCAGAGCCTTCCAGCCCTTCTTTGTAGAGCTCACCATGCCCTACTCCGTAGTGCGTGGTGAGTCCTTCACACTGAAAGCCACCGTTTTCAACTACCTCACCGCCTGCATCAGGGTAAGGAAGGTTTAAGTCCTGCTCTGTACTTGTGTACCTTTCCGTACACCTCCTGTCTTCACCTAGCCTTCTTATCTCTGAGCAGCCCTAGACCCTTCACCCCTGAGGTTTTTACATTATTCCTCCTAACGCAGAACCTACAAGTCCACTCGCTGCTCCTTTGCTACTGAAGAATTAGCTATTGCTATGGCTTCCTAGCTCCCTGTCTCTCACGATCACCCTTCCCTGACTGCACCTCTCTCTACAACTGGCAGGTCAGTGTGACTCTGGCTCAGTCTAATTTCCTGGCTACTCCGGTGAAAAAGGAAGAAGAATCTCATTGTCTCTGTGAAAATGGGAGGAAAACTGTGGCTTGGCTGGTGACTCCCAAATCTCTAGGTAAATGCCTCAGAGTGCTGAAAACTGCAGGGGGGGTTTCTCTGGGCTGTTCTGCCCATTCAGTATTGGGTGTTAAAGCAACAGCGTTTCCTAGGAAGCACTGCAGCTGTCTGTCTGTCTCATCTGGGGTTACTTAAGAGGCAAAGCTTAGTGGACTCCCAGTGTCCACAGCCACGTCTGGCACCACATGCGATACTAAGCCTTACAGCCCTTGGACAACACCTCCTGAAAGCAGAGATGCCGCTGGCCAGCAGGGATGCTCTGTCAGCACCATCCCTCCCTGAGATTAGATGGTTACCCCATGGGTCCTTCACACTTGTTTCTGTGTGCTGTGGTAGCGACTCTGGTGTGCATGCTGGGTAGCAGTGTGCTGGACAGCAGTGGGGCTGGTGAGTCCCACCACTGTGGTGTCCCAGGTTCTGGAAAACAGGCACCAAAATAAAGTCACTTTTCAATGGCAGTGCAGCTCATCTGCTCCAGGATGGCTTCTGATACAAATAGCTATGTTCTTGCGGGAAAGAAGCAGGGCCCAGGTGTCATAGGAAATCCCTATCCATGGGCCTGCAGGTTGAAACTGGAAGTGGCAGTGACTTCCATCACCTGGCACTGCCCAGCAGGGCTGGCTGACCCCTGCTTTCTCCAGGGCAGGTGGAGTTCTCGGTGAGCACTGAGGCCCTGAAGAACCAGCAGCCCTGCGGGAACGCCATCGTGGAGACCCCTGAGAAAGGGCGGAAGGACACGGTCATCAGACAGCTGCTGGTGGAGGTATGTGGTCTGTGGGAAGGGGAGGACTGAGCTTTCTCACAGGCTAGAGCCTATGTCGTGATGCGACTGGACAGGGTGCTAGATAATGTCATTTAGGCCCCCTTTCCCATAAATATTGGACCAGTTGAACTTTCAAGGTCCCTTCCAACCTGGGCCAGTCTATGATTCCATGAGATCACTCTGCAGCATGGTGACACGGTGGCCTTACATCATCTTTATACTTTGGCCGAACTGCATAAAGACTACAACTTAATAACACAGTGTAATAACAGAGTGTCTCCCAAACTCTTAAATTCTCCTACCCCCTACTGTGGCAGGACTCTTACTCTGACCCATCCTGCCCTTTATCTCCTACCTGTCACCTATTTCAATACACTGTCTTTACACAGGCTGCCTCAATGCCAGCTGAGTGGCCAAGCAAATGGCCTCTTAAGCTGAATGTTAGGCAGTTCTGGTTTGCTGCTGTAGTCTGGCACCAGGATGAATGTGGAGGAGTCATAAGCACCTGTGGGAATTCGAAGGAATGTGACTTTGTAAAGAAGTCCCCTCAAAACTCCATATAATATAAAAGTCCATGAAAACATGCTAAAATTTTACAGCTTATCTATTTCTTGTGTCAAGAAGAGTCAATGATGCTATGTAGTATAGAAGGAAATGCTATGTGGCAGTATTGCATATCCTTTACAGGAAAATGCTAGTTTATTATACTGGGTGTGGTAATCTGGCAGGTAGAATCTATGTTCTTCCCTTTTCTATCATAAAAACCCTAACGCTTGCCTAATGTGTTGTATGGTATCAGTAGTGTCACCACATATTACAGTGCACAACATCTTCCCCTTGCATTATCAACGACACTTTTTTTTTCCCCTAAAGCATCTGCAGCATTATGATAAATAGCACTGCAGACAGCTCTTCAGGACAGCCCTCCAGAGCTACTCTGAGCTTTTGCTAACAAAAGCACTTGCTGTAATGCTGCAGTCCTTTTGTTAGAAAGATGTTGTGTCTCTTGCTGCATATAATAGTTACAGGTTGTGCTGCAGTGTTCTCCCTCCCCTTTTTCTGTCCTTCCTCCATGTACACCAATCACTTAGGATCATGTTTCTTTAACTTGCTTAAAATATTTCAGAGCTCTGTATTTCAGTGAGTGTTTGTGACTGCCTCTACTACTCCAGTTCTCACTCATTTTTCTTTTCTAGTATCGCTCTGTCCTTCTTAAGGATTCCTCTGTCCATCCTTATTTCCTGTCTCTCTAACTTCTCACCTCTCTTGTTTTCCTTCATCCCATCCAAGCCTGAAGGAGTTGAGAAGGAAACAACCCAGAACTCTGTGCTCTGTGTAAAAGGTAAAGTTCTCTCTCTCCACCCTCTCAGTTTGTTCCTGTGTGGTTTGATGGGTGGGATGTGCCTGGAGGAGGACCATAGCAGTGCATCTATCATATTCCAGACAGATAGGCTGATACTTTTAGGTAGTCAAAACATACCTCATCAGTTGGGAGTCTGACACCTAAGACAGCAGAAAGCCATAGAGAATGGATCAACTTGCCTAAGCATCAAGGTATGAGCTAGGACAGATTTAGCATGACTGTCAAAACAAAGTTTGCATCTTTGTTCTCCTGTGTGCTGACACTGGACTTAGAAGTGCTGTCTTCTGGTTTCTAGTGCACCAAGGAAAAAGCTGTAAACGTGTGATCTACAGTGCCTAACAGTGGCTAGGGGTGGTTTCATGTGCAGGTTGCCTTATAGTCAGGGAAAAACAAAGTGGCTGAAGTCAGGGCATTTCTAATAAGAAATGTTCCTGATGTCCCACTGAGGCCCCCTCCATTTTCCTTTTCTTGGTGCTCATTCAAGCTGTTTGGGTCTTCTTTCTCTCTCAGGAGTGCCTGTGAAAGAGAAGTTTTCCCTGATGCTCCCCTCAAACGTGGTAGAAGACTCAGGCAGAGCGTATTTCTCAGTGCTGGGTGAGTGAGCACCCCGGGAGAAAGAATCACGTGCTGTTTCTGCCCCTCTCTGCTGGTGTCGTATCTCACAGCTTTTTCTCCTGGTTTCCAGGACACCCTACTCCTGCCTTCCATCCCTTCTGTCTCAAGCAATTTTCCTTCCATTTGTGCTCTTCCTTTTCCCCTTTCTTGCAAGTCCTTTTTGTTCAGGGTTCTTCTCCAGTGCCTTAAACTATCTCTCATTTTCCTCTTTTCCTCTGCTGTTCTGTGTCTCATTCCAGGATCATTATCAATCCAGATTTTCTTTTGTTCTTCTCTGTCATATTCTGCTTCTCTCGTTCAGTAGCTCCCTCTGATGCTGACAGCCAGCCCCGAGATTAACAAAACCCTCTTTTAACCCTCTATTAACAAATAACCCGCTGGTATCTCCTACTCCCCAGGTGACATCATGGGCACTGCCATGCAGAACCTGCACCAGCTCCTCCAGATGCCGTTTGGCTGTGGGGAGCAGAACATGGTCCTGTTTGCACCCAACATCTACGTCCTGGACTATCTGAACAAGACAGGGCAGCTGAGTGAGGAGATCAAATCCAAGGCCATCGGATACTTAGTGAGCGGTGAGCTGGGACTTGGCTTTTGCTTCTGCTTTGACTTTTTTCCAGATGCGGCCTGGGGTGGTTCGGCCCAATGTTGGCCAGATGTGTAAAGACAGCTTCTCTCATGCACAGACGGTCTCTGCTGTATGTCTTAAAAGGCCCGTCATTGCTTTTTCCTTTATTATTTTCTGTTGCTTAAGCATCAGGGTGCCTGATCATTGTGCCCACTTTTCTCTACCTCCCAATTGTGTTGCAATGCAGTGCACAGTTGTCAGGGGACCTGCTTCTGGGACTTGTCCATTGTCATTAATATGTTGTGCCTTCCTTCTGAAGAAAGGCAGGTGTTGCTTCTCCTCATGCAGTACAAGCAGTGCATGGAGATGGGGATGTATCAGTACTTCTTATTGGCTAGGATAGGACTGACCTACTCCTCTCTCCTTTGCTTTTGCCAGTACAGCTGTTTTTCTGATCCCCCATCCCTCAACAGACTTTCTCTGCCATCTGAATTCACTTTAACTCTCCATTGCAGGTTATCAGAGGCAGCTGAACTTCAAGCACCCAGATGGCTCTTACAGTACCTTTGGACCACGTTATGGCCAAGTGGGGAACACCTGGTGAGATTTCAATGTCCCCTGTGCCTCCCCTGTATGCTCCCGCTTTCTCAGCTACACATTTATAACAAACGATGCATGACAGTAAATAGGAAATGCTGTTGTAGGCCAGCAGGGTTTCCAGAGCTGGGGTGGTACCAGTGCTGCCTTCTACTTGATGAAATAGGCCGCAACAGCCAGTTATGTAGCTGAAGCTCATCCTCCCACCAGCAGCTCTGAGGACCATAACAGACAAAAAGGAAATGGAGATAAGTTGTGGAAGAAGGGAGCAGGGATTTCACATCCTGACTGAGAAAGGCTGAAGAGTTGTAATGACATCTCTTCTAGAGTAGCATCTGCTGAGGAGGCATCTGGGAAAGGTGTTTCCATATATGTGGAAAGGATGATAATTGAAGAGCAGTGCTGTATGGGGGTTTTTGTCAAGAGTGTGTGTTACTAAGCTAAGACAGCCTGGAGGAATGTGTGTGTTGCCAGTGTGACTGACTGCAAAGCTTTGAGTTGCTGCAGCATATCATTGCCATGAGTTTTTAACTTTAGGTAAGGTTCAGAACGGATGATTTCATCACCTTCAGTTTGCTTTAATTTCTGAAACGGTACTTGGCTCTTGACAGCATGTTGGCTTCTCGCCACGTGCCTGCTTTTTTTCCGTAACTGCTTGTAAACTCTAGCAAAATTTTTTTTAACATATTCTTTACTTTGACTCTCTAGGGAGTTCTGCAAAACACGAGGCATGGATTTCTAGTGCAAGAGTCCTGCCAGCAGACCATTAGCAGGCAGGGATATAATTATTCTTATATATATATGTAATTTTGAGTATTATGTAACGCAGATGTTGAGCTAATTGGCATGCTATTCACTACTTTTTCCAAGGAGATGTGTTTAGCTACAGATCAGTGATCACTGTCCTTCAAACAGCAGCTTCAACACAAAGGGATCGCAAGGGTTTATGAGCCAGGAGAGGCTCAAGACATCAAGTTTTTTGACAGATTTTTTGAGGTGAAGATATAATATACATGTTGTCTGAATAATAGGCCTGTAGTTGCCCAGGCCTTCTTGCTTTTTTCCAGAGAGTTGATGTTCACATGGGCTCGGTCACCTGAGATGGACAACAGGCCCTTCACTGTTCTTTCTCCTTTACAGGCTCACAGCCTTTGTCCTCAAGTCCTTTGCCCAGGCCCGGCCTCACATCTTCATAGATGAAAAGCACATCCAGGATTCTTTGGTCTGGCTGTCCTACAAACAGAAGGAGAACGGCTGTTTCCACAGTTCTGGGACACTCCTGAACAACGCCATGAAGGTAACATACCTGCGTGGCTGTTTTTTTTGTAAGGCTATAACTTGGCCATAAGTCAGATGGGTCCAGTTGAGCTTCTTGATCATACAGGCAGATAGGAAATTGCCATGCCAATGGCAAGAATTAGGGAGCCAAAAGCCATTCTGTATCATCGCCACAATAGAAAGGAGAATGAAGGCTGCCTGGACTTTACAAGTGGTACTGATACTTATACATCAGCTGGAAAAGGAAGGAGGCAAGATAATAGTCTACAATAAACTATTCCCACAGTAAGGGGAGAAAAGGCTGAAGATAACAAGCTCGGTGGGGAAAACATCTACCTTTCTGTTTCCCTGCAGGGTGGAGTGGACAACGAGGTCTCACTGACAGCCTACATCACTATTGCACTGCTGGAGATTCCTCTGCCTGTAACCGTACGTGGCTGCACCCCAATTTGAGACACTTATGTTGTCTCAGTCTATGATGACACAGTACTGCCCAAAATTTGCTCCAGATTGGAAAAAGGACTTGGATGTTGAGCCCTGTGATATAAGACTTCTCTGTTCTCAATTTTGGCATTTCTGGAACATTGTACCATATTTGTTCCAGGACCCCACTCTGGCAGACCTTGCAACAGAGTTCAGTGGAATGATGTGTCATAAGTAAGGCAAACCACTAATTTCTCCCTACCCTTCTAATCACTGGTTATCTCTCCCCAGCACTCAGTGGTGCGTAACGCTCTGTTCTGCCTGGAAACAGCAGCAAATGAGAAAGAAAACCACGTGTACACCAAGGCACTGATGGCATACGCCTTCGCCCTGGCAGGGAAGGAGGAGAAGCGGAAGGCATTGCTTGGCTCACTTGAAAAGGAAGCTGTGAAAAAGGGTGAGTGCTCCCGGTGCACCATCTCTGGCTATGAAGGAAATATCCTCAGCACCTTTTGCCTTTTCAACCTGCAGGTGACTATCAAGCTCACAGTCGTTGGGGCATTTTGCCTCACAGAGCTGGTCACTGCACAACCCCGCCATCTCTGCTCTCCAAGGGAAGTAGTGCCAGCCTGGTGCTCTGCTGGGGCTCAAGCCCATAAGTGCCTCCATGAATCCGGAGTCCAGGCCAATGTGGTATCCAGGCCTGAGGACTGAGCCTCAGCAGCATCAGACGAGTTGCAGCAAGCAAAGACTTGCCTACTCACAGAGCTGGTCACTGCACAACCCCGCCATCTCTGCTCTCCAAGGGAAGTAGTGCCAGCCTGGTGCTCTGCTGGGGCTCAAGCCCATAAGTGCCTCCATGAATCCGGAGTCCAGGCCAATGTGGTATCCAGGCCTGAGGACTGAGCCTCAGCAGCATCAGACGAGTTGCAGCAAGCAAAGACTTGCCTAACCCTTCCCATTTCATCCTCCAGGAGAAATGCACTGTGGAGGCTCCGTCCCCTGAAGTGGAGCGACAGCAGATCAACAACTGCCATTCAATAAGTACTTGCTACTAACAACTG
>NW_010236513.1:0-20279 GCF_000690775.1 Eurypyga helias
GCCACCAAGTTAGTCAGGCACGAGAGACCTGAAACATTTTGGTTTCTACAGATGTAGTTATGAAACTTGAAACGACAAAATAAATGTCTCCCCATTTTTGTCTGCTTGAAGTACTTGTATTTCCACACTGAGAGCAAAAATATATGTACCTGAAGAATAGCACAGTATAAAGTATATAAAAGCATCTTTTTCCTTCAGAAGAATTGGCCTGTGTATGATTTTGCATATCCTTGGATATTGTAGAAGTTCATCAAAGAATTTATTATCTGCTTGAGGGTATTAATCAGGGCTAGTTAAGATTACTTTTTGGTGTTATTTTTCTCAGCCAATTGAGGTTTCAATAAATTCCCCCTCCTTTCTCCTCCCCAAAAAGCATACTACTTCAGAATATTGTAGAAAAAAAAAAATTAAATGGCCAAAGCTATAATTAGCTTTTTTTCTCTTTCTCCCCTCAAGACACAAATTTAAGTGCCTGTTTCACAGTGCTACTGTCATATCCCCTGTGAATTGCAGCTTGAGTCCTCCTGTTGGCTTCTATACTCCACTGTAGACTCTGCTTTGTAGCTAGTATAGCCCTCTCCAGACTATACTGTAACAAGGTACACCTATGTTTTGCTTCTGTGCTGGTTTTGGCTGGGATGGAGTTTAATTTTCTTCACAGTAGCTAGTATGGGGCTGTGTTTTGGATTTGTGCTGGAAACAGTGTTGATAACACAGGGATGTTTTGGTTACTGCTGAGCAGTGCTGACACAGAGTCAGGGCGTTTTCAGCCTCTCAAACCACCCCACCAGTGAGTAGGGTGGGGGTGCACAAGAAGTTGGGAGGGGACATAGCCAGAATAGTGACCCCAACTGACCAAAGGGATATTCCATACCATATGATGTCATGCTCAGCATATAATGCTGGGGGAGGAAGGATGAGAGTGATGTTCAGAGTGATGGTGTTTGTTTTCCCAAGTGGATCCCTTCTTTCCTGGAGATGGCTGAACAATGGTCTGCTGATTGGAAGTGGTGAATGAATTCCTGGTTTTTCTTTGCTTGTGCATGTATGGCTTTTGCTTTCCTTATTAAACTGTCTTTATCTCAACCCATGAGTTTTTCTCACTTTTCTGATTCTCTCCCCCATCCCAGCGCCCCCACCCCCCCATGTAGGGACTGAGCAAGCGGCTGTGTGGTGCATACCTGACGGCTGGGTTTAAACCATGACAGCTCTCCTTCTGACTTCACATAGGCAGGGCTACAGAGCAAGGCTGACAAAGACAAGTGCGAGTGTAAAACAGAGAACCATCATGTGAAGTGTGGTTGGGTGATTTCTCTGGAAATGTTCTACTTTGCTTGGAGAAAAAAAAACTATTGCCCAGTCAAAACTAGTGTTGCTGATGACTGCGGCTGCAGTGCAGAGGCAAGCTCTTCCAACAGCATGCATAATTTTTCATTTTGTTGCTATATTTAATTTTAACTTTCAGTTATATGACATGGAATAATCAAAGGGACAACTTGACTCAGCACTGAAGTGTGCAAATGGTTTAAATAGCTTACAGTTGAAGTAATTCAGAGTAGTACCCTATACTTTGCTTGCCATGCCTTGAAGAATTTTTTAAGTAGGCATACTGGGTTGTTTTAGGGTTTTTTTTGTGGTTTTGTTGTTTGTTTTTTGTTTGGATTTGTTTGTTTTTTTCTGGTTTAATAGGAATCACTAGAAAAGATAAACTACTCAAAACTCTCAGAACAGTGATGTGAATTCACATGAGATCAGGGAAATCTTTGTGTATATTTTTTAAGTACAAAATATTTAAATCAAACTCAGGAAAAATGAGAAGATTTCAGATGATCTGGAAAACATTGGAAAACAATAATATTTTTTCCCTAAGACTAGTAAAGTTGCGTAATCAAAGGGCAATGTTTATTGACTTGAGGTAAAACTATACAGATTCACAATGGTTCTTTTTAAACGCCTAAACCAGAAATCCCGCAACAGATGGACTTACCTGTTTCAGATTTTACTAGGGATGTTTCACAGTGTTCATTCTGACTCCTGTTCTAATTAACATCTGGGTTTTCGGGTGGGTTTTTGTTTGTTTTAGTTTTGGGGTTTTTTGGGTTGTTGTTGTTGAATTAATAATCTATTACTCTGCAGTTCTTTTTAACACGACACAGAACATAAGTTGTGGTTTGGTGAGTGATCCTTGCGAACTCAGTCCTTCCCCAGTAGTATCAGCCATGCTACTTAGTTTACCTTCAGCTATGCATGTCTTTGAGGTTTTAATGGAAACCTGTCAGAAACTGTTGATTAGGAAAAGAACTGCATTTCTTCAACATCTCCCATCTCTGCACTGTATTTATTGTTAGATCTCCATGTGTGAGCTGAGAGAGGCTGTCTTAAGGTTTATGGAATGTGATTTGACAACAACGAAAAAATACAATTCAGTTACTCGATGTGTACTATTGTGAGGTTAAATAAAATCTTGAAATCCCCCAGAGGTACTGTCAGAAAGCAGTTAAATGGTTTGGTGTTCCAAACTCAGGTTTTATCATAGCGCCTTCATTGCTCTGCAGCAATGTTGTGTGATGCCCTTGCTAGTAACTAATGTGGGATTTATTCACCAGCAAAAACATACAAGTGTGAAGTTTACACCATTTTTTGGAAACAACAAATCAAAATCATCCACTTTTAACTTTGGAAAGTCTTCCTAATCCCCATCTTGCAGCTGTTTAAAATTACATCAGAAAGAATAGTATTTTTTGTCATTGAGACTGTTATAACTGAGGTTTTGACTTAAAATTTTGAAAAGGAAAAAATATCAAAAATCACTTCTTTCACAAACATGTCTGTGATGCCTAAAACTTATTTTTGAAGCTTTCTCTTCTAGGAGCTATTTTATTGACTTTATAACTTGCTGGTGAAGCTGCATAGTTCTTCTGAGACATGATTTACAGAGCTGTAGTCCTTAGGCTTGAAAAGCTTCCTGATTTTCTTTTGTTTTGTGATACTAGCCAATGCAAATAGAGGCTAAAGAATAGATAGGACAGAGGAAAGGACAGAACTCACTTTAAATTAAATCAGAAATATTTTTATGATACCATACATAGTAACAGCAATTGTTGTTATTAATGACTTCATAAATCAGATTAGGAAAACAGGGAAGCTCTCTGAATATGAAGAATTTTTGTCTATAAACTGAGGAGAGAAACATCCTTGGACTGTATCTAAAGTCCTCTTTCTCTTAAAGAAGATGTCACATCTATAACGTATTAGAGAATATTTTAAAATCTTTGTGTTGATTTTGCCCTTGAAGTGTAAGGTAGAAAGATCTTTATTATGTATTATTAACATTTTACAGGGAATTAGTCGTCTGCATTTGATGTTGCAGGCTGTCTTTCAAGGAAAATTTGTACTGCAGTATCCTGATAGATGTTTTCTTTCCCTCTTTCAAAATGACAATGCAGGTTTTGGAGCCAAATGAAATGAAAAGCAAGAATCCTTTAAGCTACCTTTGTATTTTCCTGATGCAGAAATGCTTTGGAGGCAGAAAGAGACCCTAGAGTAAATTGTCCAGCTCTAGGCACCTCTGTAAATTGTGATAGTCCCTCTGGAACCATCCTTTATGTCTTTAGCAAGCTGCAATCTCCACAGACTGTACACAAGTGCTTGTAGCAGCATCTTCTCAGTGCACCAGTGCTTGTAGCAGCATCTGCAGAGGGCAGCTGTAAGTCATCTTCCAAGGTTCCCAGGAAAGGGAACTTTTTGCCTTTTAACCTAAGACTTTGGGACTATCTTTACACCACTTGATCTTGCTTTGTTATTCTCTAGTGGGTTTGTATCAACCTGATAAAGAACTTCTGTAACAGTTATGTGGAAAAATTAAGAGAGTTGTGTTTTCAGATGAGTTCAGCTCTCCACAGTAAACATGAAATGTCATTTGCTGATGGCAGAATTTACTGCCCTTGGTTTCGCAGCTTTTGTTCTCTTTTGGGCCAATCTCAGAATAAACAAAGATGAAAACTGTAATGCTTGATGATAGGATGTAGGGGGACTAGATTGCTTTGTGGTTAAGGAAAAGAGATACCTCTTGTTCCTAACAGCTTCAATATTGGTCCCCTAAATTGATTTACATTACACTGTCACTTCTATTTAAAAAAATAAGAATAAAAAATCTCCAGTGTCTATTCAGTTAATAAAGATCTGCTTTTACTTTTTGACTAACACTCATGGGACTGTTAGCCGAGCATACAGGTTACAGCACCTTCCTTTTTAGTCCAAGATACATTTTATATTATTAGTGCCAGATTTTTTTCATCTTTGTTTTGTACTTCCTAGAATACCTTTCTCTTGGAAAGGAGAGTAAGTAATTTCTGATTTTGTGTAGGTCTTGTTTTCAAAATTTTATATCTTGTTTAGGGTTCTTATCTTAATAATAATCTTGAAGCAGGAGGTGTGGGAGTGACAAGAACATTCCATCAAAAAACATCCTGATATATACACATTTGTGAGATATGTACAACCTTAGAATTTGGGTGTTAATCTAAATATGATCAATGTATATGCTTCAAAATAGAATTAATTAGGTTATATGAAGTATAACAAGATAGAATGTTTTTAAGGGATTCTGAATCCCCTTAAGCCAAGCCATTAAAAAATATCTAAACACACTTGTATTTGGAACTTCTAAGCATAGCATAACTGTGCTACATTATCTTGGATCACCATTTCCCATCCAGAAGTTTTGCCTCAGGACTCAGAAATTGTACCCGGTTTTGTAATAAATTAATGGAGTCTATAACCTCACCAGATCATTGCTTTTCATCTTTTCTTTCACCAAATGTTCATGGAGAAAATATATATGAGTATATATCAGATATCAAGGAGGAAGCTTCCTTTCCCCTTCTTCCTGCTTTCCTTCTGAAAATATGGGACTTGGAGCCAAAGTAGCAGTGTAGGTGCCATTGCAGTTTGGGAATAGGGAAAACGCCCTCCAGTTTGAGTTCCAGTGATTTTTTGTGGTGTCCACCCACCGTTAAGTCTGAGAATAAGTGCAGATCCCTGGTTTTGCTAACCTGTTTCTCATAGGGGATGATGTTCCCTCATGGTGACAGTGCTTTGGTGCAGGGTATGAGAGATTGCTGCCTCCTGGCACTGTTACCCATGGTGGGCAAGAGGGAGCCAGCTCTGTGCCAAGTCAGCTCCCATCTGACAGGTCATGTTCAAATACGTGTGGATGTGGACAGATTGCTTCCAGGGCCAGCTCTGGGGGGGCAGCAGCATAGTCCCTGTGTTGTAGTGTGAAGCCTAAGGAAATAAATCTGCCTGGGAGCCCAGCTGTCTCTGTGCACTCCATATGCATGTCTGTGTGTACTTGTTTTCAGAAGTCAGTATAGGCATCATGAGGTCAAAAAAGGTCTCCCATTTCAGAGGAGAGAGTCCTGCTAAAAAGTTCACCCAGAATCCATAAGCCTTCAGGAAGGAAACACTGGTGTGAAGGAGCAGAACTAAAAACTGAATCAGTACTATTAACATGAAAAGAAAGCATCAGATGTATGATTTTAGCAAACTGGTGAAGAATAAGTATGGAAAGTTAAGAACTTCTGGAAAGTTAAAGGCAGTTACAGCAAATGTCTCTTATTTTTTTTTATTTTTATTTTATCTTATGTTTTTAGAGCTGAAAACCTTCCTGGTTGACAGCCCAGAGGAATATTGATAGGCCCAGAAGGGAAACTCTGCCTGTCTTAACTGTGACAAAATCTTTGAAAGGAGACATAGGAATAATATCAGCATTTTCAGAAAGGAGAACAGCACTCCAGAGTCCTGAAAATGTTTCAGAGAACCTTCCCAGTGAGGATTTATGAAGAATTTAAAGAGGCCATGTGAACTTACAGAAGGGAACTAGGTTATCCTTTCTACTTCCTGTAAGGTAGGGAGTTACCTGTGGGAAGCTATTCTCCCAGTAAGCTGATAAATTGCTTTAGGAGGCACATAATTAAACATGAAGGGAGAAAGCAGCGTCCAGTCATGAGGCTCAGTCCCACAAGAACCAAACACTTGATCCAAAGAGCTGAAGACCCTTTTAGGGACAGGCTCCAGATACATGGCTGTTAGCATTTTGGGCTCTCGTATTGCTGCCAGATAACCCAAGATCTGGTTGCACAGGTGAAGTTTGAAATGAGTCTTAAAATGTCCTATGAACAATCATTGTCTATGAAGTAATTATTGCTCAGGGCATGAGCAGAGAGCTCAGAGGGCTTATGGCCAAAGAACAGCAGCATCTTTTAGTGCTTCAGAAGCAGGAGGTGTTTGGTGGGTTTTGAGTCTTTTAATAAGTAATGGGAATAAGATATGTCATTGTGGAAAATGAAGATCCTGGAATGCCAACACTGACAAGCTTGGAGGCTTCTTGCAGATGACTCCCAGGTGGAGAGCCAACTGATCCTGCTATCAGTGCCACACCCAAGAATTCAGGCTTTCAATTAGCCATATATTTCACATGTGAAATGGAAAAAACCATTATTCTGTTCAGTTTCATATTCTCTAATATTTAAACCCATCTTTGCATAGTCAAAACGTGTGTGCCCAATGGCTGCAGTATGTATTTTTGTGTCTTACAGTATCAATATCATGAATGACTGCCTGATACACTACAGCGTTAAAAATTATGTTAAGAACCTTTTCACTGTGTAATGAAACCACCTTTTCAAGGAAAGAAAGGACTGTGGGGAGAAAACAGGGAGGTAAGGGCATTTTCAGCCGGTGCAAACGTAATTTTTACATATTCTGTGTACTTTATAAAAAGACAAGAACATTTGACTGAAATTCTTGGTGCAGACTTTCAGTGCTTAATCAAGGGATGTATATTCGTTTCTTCCAATAATGCATTACCTGCCAGCTCTCAGCAAGGACATTAATGTCAGTAAAGAACAAAATCTAATATTGGAGGAGTGACTCTTCTGCCTTTACCTTTACTTTATTCTTTATTCATTTCTATTTCTTTCAAGAAATGCTTCAGTATGTTCTGTTGAAATGGATCTTATTGATTTTTTCTTAATTATTTTTTTCATATTCTATTATGAATTCGAATACATAGTGGCATCTACAGGCTCTTGACAGAATCAAATTAAGGCATACTGTACTTGATGGACATGTGAATGAAGAGTTCTACTTTCACCACTGTTTCAATCAATGAATATCCATTAAATAATGGGGAAAGAAACAAGAACAAATTTTTCGTTCATTTGTGCTGAGTTGTCTGAGGGCTAGGGATGGAAAATGTGTTTGAAATCTTTTTTGTATAACAGTAGATTAAAACAACCTATTGTGCAAAGTTTTTGTGTGCAAGACTTCAGGAAAAGGAGAATTGAAAACTTTACATTCACATGCACTGACGTTTTTTTTTTTCTTAAATAGAGATAAATTTTCTGATAAAGCTGTTGAAGCATTAATATTTTACCTTCTTAGTATATTTCAACTTTGTGGAGGAAGCTAATGTATGTAAATCTTGGTAACAGTTGAGCACTTTTTCAAATATTGAGCTAAAAGTCGAAGTAAGTAATAACTGTTTCTCAGTAATACTGTTGCTGGGTGTGCAACCACATGCAACTGTGTGAAATCTTTCAGTTGTGCACTTTTTCCCCTATGTTCCAAGAAAAATAGTAAATTAAGGCTTTTATTGTTCAGACTTCATTTAAGCTTTTGCAAAGACAGGGCTTAAGGTGCTTATAATTTGGTGTTGTGCATGTATGCTTTCCTGGACTTTTCCACATGGAAAAGGAAGATTATTTTTTTCTGGGATAACTGGAAAGCCAACCAGAAAATTACTGCACCTGTTAGCAGCAGCTGTGGAAATAACAGTTCATATATGTATGCGTAATAAGCTAAGACTAGTTTGAAGTGTTTGGTATGTCTAGCATCTACAGCATAGCAGGGTTTTTATTTCTGAAAAAAAAAATCTAATGTCTAATGTATATTCTCTCTGCTCATTTCATATCTGTTGTCAATTTATACCTCTGAGTGGTGGAAAGTGACCTTCATCAATGGTTAAGGCAAAAAGACTCATCCTTTCCACTTAAATTTGACACAGTTTTGTCTGCTTTTTGTTTCTACCTTCTGCATTTTTTTCCATTTAGATTGAAACATACACTAGTATTTAATAATTGTTGCTTACAAACACTTTTTTTTTTTTAAAAAGCCATAACTGCTTCAGTTAATGTTACAACTTCTCCAGAGGGGTACAAAAAAAACAATGAAAAAAACCCCAACCAACAAAAACAAAAAGGCAAAAAATACTACCCCACCCAGACCAAGAACAACCAAAAAAAAGAAAATTAATCTTCTAAAAGAGTCCCTTTCAATTTCTTGTATTAGGTGGATATTCTGAAATTGCACAGCAACACATTCAATAATTTCTAGAGAAGGAGTCTAAGTATAGCAGTCAGGAAAAAAATCCTTAAAGCACATGGACAAAACCCAAACCACCATGACAGTTACGACTTTACAGGAGTGTGAAGGAGAACTAAGTGTGGATAGACCTACTAAAAAACCTTTCAAAGACAGTGTGGTACATGTGTGAAAGAAAACTGACCCAAAATATAAGTGGCTTTAATTTTTTTTTCCTTTTTTTTTTTCCTCAGCTAGTAACAAATTTTCAACTAGTCTGGTCTGCCTCCCTTGCCAGTTTTAAATTTGCTCCTGTCCTACCTTTCCACTGCCAACCAAGTGCTTCCTCTCTCTGTTGCTGGTACCTAATTTTCTACTTGAAAACAAGCCAGGTGAGAACAGTTCAGATGCCCATTTATTTAAAATGCTGAAACACACGGGGCATTATCACTTCATGCATCAGACAGCTGCTTATGAACAGTGGGGGTTTATGGAGCTGCTCCCAGGTAATGTACCCGAGGTACCTGAACTCAGAATGGTCATTTCTCTTTACCGCAGATCTCTCAATGATCATCCTTCCTTCCCCTGCAGCCAAATAAAAAAAAAGGAAGAGGAGAACACTTGAAACCTTGGCATTTATTTGAAAAAGCCAAAACATGTAACCCTTATTTTTGCTAAGAAAAGCTTGTAAATGTGGGAGAGAATCCCAGAGATTTGGAAGCAAGAAGGCAAAAAAAAGGACTTTGAGTTTAGAAATATCTTATTGAACAACCTTAACAATTTGAGGTATATATACTCTTACAGTTCAGCAGAAAGCATCTCTTCCATCAGTTGTGTCATTCCTGTTGCTGTAATGAGCACCAGTGTTCAAGGCAAGGTGCATAGATGCTTACCTTGGAAGAGGCTGAGCACCTGGGGAGGACACCGTGAGAAACTCTGACAGTTCTTTTAGCTAGGAAAGAACAGCAGCTGGAAATTAGGTCAGTACCTCTGTGTAGGTTTGGGGATCTGGAAGCTGTGGGAGGTCCCTGTGCTGGGATTGAAAATGGTGCCATGTCCTGTGCTGACAGCGTGTTGCTTTTCCCCATGGCCCCACAGTCAGCACCAGCCTTCTTTGAAGTGACCAAGAGGACCCACGGTTGTGTGATGCTCTGTGCGGGCTGTCTCTTCCCTGCACCTTTTCCTTTCTGCCCTTGGATGTTTCATTTCATTTTCTTCTGCTTGGATTTTGTTTAACAACTTTGCCTGGCTATAGGAAATTATCTGCTAAACCTAAACACAAGTTAATACTAGTTGTGTTTGTCATTTGTGTGGTATTTCTTGCCATGACAAGTCTTTTCAAGACTAGGAGAGAGATAATGATAATGATTTTTACTACCTGATACTTTTTCTATCCAACACAATACAAACATTTGTATTAAGGTTATATTTCAAAGAATTTTTATAACAGATGGCATATAAAAGTGGGCTGTTTGATAAATCATAGGGAAATATTTCCTCAAGGTCAAAGAATGTGATATATCTCTTATTTTGGAATAACTTCATAATTTTAATTACATGTCCATTTTTAATTTAGTCTTCAATTCCAAACTAGTGTCTAAACCTAAGAGAAATTCAGGTACCTTGCTTTTCTACAGTCATTTACCGTAGTTAAGGGACTATTTAGGGACTGATGTGCAATTGTGAAGTTAATTGACCTGAAAAGGTGTTTGCAGTAATTTTATTGGTACCATTGAAAAAATTAATCATAGTTTTAAATCAACTTCTCCCAGTTTGGGAAATTGTCCGAGTTGTTAAAGTAACAGTAACAGCAGATTTCTTAAGACGAGATGATTTGAGTCATCAAGCACAGGGAGAGGCGTCTCGCTGTACACACACTTCCCAGTGCAGGGGTTTTAAAGGTGTGTAAATGCAGATGAGGGGGGAGGACAGGATGAGGATGTTCAGAGGATGTGAAACCCTACACCTGAAGTCCCCTTTTAAGGGCTCAACCACTAGCCACCTAATGACAATGAAAACCTTAAAAGCATCGCTGTTTCAGATGGTCAAAATTCAGTGTATCGATTTGGAGTCAGGCTAAGTTGCAGGCTTTAAACATCAGCACGGACCAACTCAAAGTCAATGCTTTAGAGGCAGCCAAGAGCAAAAAGAATACAGGGGTGAGTGTAGCATTGTGTTCTGCCCTCCACTGATGGGAGCCCTTCTGACAGGGGGTTTGTTGTACCAGAGCTTCACTCACCAAAAGGCCAGGTGTTGTGGGCGTGAGGACTTGTGAACTGAAGAGAAAAGAAGAAAATCCTGTGAGAGTGTTTTTGAAGGGAGTTGGGGGTGAGGGAGGCAGAAGGCTTTATTGTGACTTTTAAAAACCAAAACTTTCATTACTATATAAGGTGTGCCTAACGAGTCATTTCAAAACAATGATATGCTGTCCCTATTAGGTCAAAAAAGAGTTTTATGGGTGATTTTGGGAATGAAATTTCTGTGGCAGGAATTATTATAAGGATATGCTGAGCGCCAGTGTATTAAATTGCTGATGAAAAGTTGAGTTAGTTTTCAAGCAATGGAACAGGGAGAAGAAATGCACTTCTTAGGAGGTGGAGGAGGAAGAGGGGCTTGTGTAGATGTTTAACAGCATAATGGTGTGTTTGCTAATAAGATTATTGCTAATTTTAGTGCCACTACAGCAAATGCTGTGGTATCCACATAGGAGTAAGAACAATGCAAAGAACATTACCTGCCAATGCTAGCTGCTTTGCACTCATTCTCACGGGAATTTCGGATAGGCAATATATTCAGAATCATCTGCCAATAAGAAACACCCTAAAAAACTGAATTCCCAAACGCCGCATATGTTTTTAATTTTTTTTTTTTTTTTTCCCCCTCGCCCCGTTCCTTTTACACACAGAACCTTTCTTTCCCCTTTCATCTTTGCAGGTTGACCACTTCCATTACTTTATTTCTGCTGAGGCTGGTAAGCTGGTTTGATGCATTCAGCAGTCAAAAGTGCCGCTCTGTGTGCATTTGCGTTGGCTGAGTAAGCAAAATGAAAGAGGCTGACTGTGAAAGTGAAAAGGTGATTTACACCGGTGTCATAGTGCTGTGCAGTAATAAAACACAGGGTTTGTTGGACACACATTATATTGTACAATTATATAATTATAAACAGTATAATTGGAGGCAGTTGAGCTTGAATGCAGCAGGCTGTTACTTAGCAATCATCTCTTTCAAGGCTCATTAAACACAGATTTATACACAAAATAAAAGCTTTGCTCTATAAAGGCTAAATATGTAGTGGCATTTATTCACCAAAATGTAATACATAGATCTAAAGCTGTCAACATCTATAATGGATTTAGTCAGTGGTTTTAAATGAAGTTCTTCAGAGACTATGACAACACCGAGCCCTTTCCCTTTATTTAAGGTGTTATTTCTGTGACTTCTGTCATATGTCTGTTTTGGAAGGTTAAAGAGCCAGCATACACCGCTGTAATCTTGGGTGTTGAAATCTGACAAATGGGGACACTACAGATGGTCATAATGTTTTGAAATGTAATGAAGATGCCTTAAAAATCATAAATATTTTAAACATATGTTTACTCTTGAAAATTTTAAAATTCTGAAATGATTCCTCCACCTTATGGGGAAGAAAATGAAGAAGCTGAAGAATTTTCTTGCTGCTACCCCAAGTCATTTAGGTTTTTGGTGGGTTTTTTTTACTTATTTAATTCTGTTACCTGAAGTAAAATAAGTTCTTATTAAAAAAGAATTTTTTTTTAATTTCCAAAGAGGGAAAAACCCCCACAGAAGCAAAACCTTCTTAAGGTGTGGAGGTTTACAACACATACAGTGGTACAGTATCACTCAAACTTTTAATAGCTGACAGAGGTTTGGAACATAGATATATATTTAAACGTATATATTGAAACTGAAGTTTAGGTGCTTAAACATTTTTTGTTAGGCTTTTTTGAGTGTCTAGAGCTCCCATTGACTTGTAAACAGAGTTGTGAAATATTAGTATAAATAACTAAGAAGCATCCTTGAAGGACAGCCTGCAGGGCTCACATCTGAGTAACATCCTGTGAGAGTACAGCACGGCACTACGGAGTATCTGATGCATCTGCACTAGAGACACTTCTGTGTCTGTTTCCAATCCACATCTGAATCTTTAAATCCTCCATTTTAATGCTCTTCCTGACATGTCATTAGCTCCAGTCTCATTTTGTAATTCTGTGCAGCATGTTTAATTTTCATTCCTTCTTTAAGGATTCATTGGGAGACTGGTAGATGCAGGTCTCCCCTAGGTTTCGGCATGGCCCCCATCCAGCAGATGGTCAGGCATGACGCAATCCCCGTTTCCAGCATACGGTACCTGACCTCAGCAGTTCACGGCTGTCAGCCTTGTAAGAAGTTACTGCATTTTTACATGGCTAGCTTTTGCTCCACTAGAAGCACCAGAAACTTGTTTACTCAATAATTGCGGTTTACTTGAGTTTACCATACCAGAAAACGTTCATTAACATAGTATGAGTTGTTGTAGTTAAACGTTTTGAATGCGTGGAAAGTAACGAGGTGCTGATGCCTTTAGAAACTGTTTCTTCATTTTAGCCTTTGGTAACTGTGATGCAGAGCTGTATTTCGGAGCTGCTTTCCTTCTCCCACTTCTGCCTTGTTTGCTTATTTATCCAAATGTGTTAACTCACAATGTTTCTCAGAGTCATGTTAGTGAATTAACAAGGTCCAGCGTCTTGTAACACCATTCTAAAACTCCAGTCTTTGCAAAGTTTGGATATAAAGCATTCCTGAATGCAAACCATGAAATTGAAATGTTTCTGGGTAAGGCTGGTTTTGATTTTGATGTTTTTCATGAAGTGGGTTTTGGGGTTTTTTTAATGTCTTTTTTTGATTGGTTGGTTTGGTTTTGGTGGGGTTTTTGTTGTTGTTGTTGCTGTTTTTTTTTTTTTAAATAAAAACCAAAGATAAATATGCTAATATTTTCTCAGTAATACAGGGACAGATGCTCTCACAGTCTTTGCTGGCCCTATTTTAAAACATTCTTACAACATTACCACAACGGTTTGGTAGAGGGTTTTTTTTGCTTTCTTTCTGTCATTTATGCAAATGTACGTTCCTACATAACATTCAAGGCAACGGAGATCACACGCTTATTAACTTAAAGAATTTCAGGTCTACATCTGCAGTGGAGAACAATTGTTATATGAGAAGTGAGGGAGGGGGCGGGGCGTAGCTCAAGATACTAGTTTGGATGTGTGATTTCATTTCTTTAGGGATGTATGTTTATATTTTGGGACTGCCAACTCACTGCTGTGGTCTGTAGAATGAGTGGAAACTACTTAAGACATTTACCTATCTAATTTCTTAGGTTCAAGTAGTTGGTTTCATTCGTGGTTTGCTTTTTTTTTTCTTTCTTTTTTAGGTGAGCATAGATAATGAACATTGGCTGCAACCTTGGCTCGTATTGCTTATGTTCATTCTGTATCTTCTGAGTGCATAAGTAATGCATAACTCAGGTCTCCAACCTTTCAACTTCTCAGTTATATTAAACTCTATTTTTAAAGGGAATACTGATTTATGCTAATCAACATTAGCATAACTTAATTTTGAGGCCCTTTAAATCATTACTTGAGGTAGTATAGAACAATATATGTACTGTAAACATAAAACAACCTTAAGAGGGAAATAGAATAACCATGCATGCCAAGCAGTCCATATTACTCACCGATAAAATTAGTCTTTTTGAGAGCTTTAACTCTTTTAAGGAATTGGATGCTGGTTTGTGTGATTTGCATGTTTTTCTAATTATATTCATATCATCTTTTGTATAGTACACTTCCTACTTTTAATGTCTAGCCCAAAGATAAAATGTTCCCTACTGTGAACAGCTGGACTGCAGACAAACAGAGCACTGAGCAGACCTAATAGGTTTCATTCAAGAACCTTTTCCGTCATTGGTATTGCCTAACTGCATGCTGTGCACTGAAAGGTGGTGGTCTTTGAAAGAAAGAAGCAAAGAGAAGATTGAGTCATGAACTCCATCTTGATCTAAAAAGAAAAAGTTATGTCCGTTCTGTATATGACAAAACACAAGTTTCAAAATTAGAAGAAGAAAAATGTTGTGTATTAGATGTGTGTTTGTGTGAATTGTCAAGGTAATCTTTTACTTCAGCATAAACGGACATATGTTTCAATGATTGAATAGTTTGCTAATATATTTCCATGACACAGAGATTGATTAATAAACCTTCCACTAATTAACAAATACAAATAAGGAGGAAGGCACTGTAGATTAAAAGCATAGTGAGAAATATTGCTAAATACATTATGGATTTTAAAGCGTAAAAAAAGATGTTTCCTTCAGTCTTTTGTAAATAGATTATAAACACTGGCATGCATACTATATCTTTATCCTGCCACTCACCTTTTAAAATGCTTAAGATTCTCATAGGAAGACTCAGTGAAAGCCCTTCTGTTATACCTGTTACTAGAGCAGAGCCTGCTTGGACACCTGGACCACCTGCTGCAAGTCCGCAGGACTTGAGCATCTTCAGGGAAAAGCGGAGAGAGACCCTTCTGAGCAACAGCAGCGCGCAGTAAGGGAGCCAGTTCCATTTCCTACTCGTAATAATTAGAAAGACAGAGGTTTGACTGCCTGCAAGAACCAAACACAACTATTACGTCAAAGTTATTCAAGCCACAGCACTAAGGAAATATAAACCAAAGTGAAGTATAGCTCACATATGGATGAGGCAGGGAAGAAATCAGCTTTGGATTGTTTGTTTGAAAGCAGTGGATGTATTTAAGCTGAGTCTCAGAGTATTGTCCAGCAGGCTTCAAGCTCACCTCTTTTAATGATTGAAATGTTCCCTAGGAAAAATGTTGTAATAGCAAACAGGTGATGCAAATCAGCAGAAAGGGCTAACTGTGTAACTCTGATCTCATATGAAAGTGTGTGTGACAAGGCAATCTGCTTGCAGGCAATATCAGAAACTTGATGGTATTTAAGCGATCCATTAGAAATCTCTCCCAACCGTTAATTTAATTCTGCATCTATTTCCTCTTTATACCATGCAAGCATGTTGTGACAGCATTATTCCTGAGGAAATTTCCTGGTGCATTATAAAACCAGATTGTTGTTTTTTTTCCCTTGTGGCACATAACACAGTTTTTATATTCTTGTTTGCACTTGGCTATGTGTCAACATAGCTCGCCACAAAACCACGGAAATAATCCCCTCTCTCAATTCTCCCAAATAACTGTGGGTTTGGGTTTTTTTTACCTCTTTTATATCCTAAAATTTTGATACCAATAATCCCTGCCTAAGGCCAGAAAAGGGCACCTGCAAGATATCTTTCACCATTCAGGTACTGCTAGAACTCCCTATCAAGTTAATGGAAGTTCTTCCTCTCAGTTGAGTGGAAATGGGATTGAGCCTTTGCTTACTGACCTCATTCTGATGCAGTGTAGTTCCCTGCACCCAAAAGATCAAGGGGAAAATAGGAAGACCAATGTTAATATAGAATGAGTAAAAAAATCCATGTTGCGTGCCATAGGTTAAATGTTCCTGAGTTAAGTATTTTCCCCCAGTTTGCCCCGAGACCAAATCTCTTGTGCTGCTTAAGTGGAGTCAGTGTAACAGCTTAAGTCAGTAATGGTGTATAATTTTTTGTGCTTCGTTTTGGCAGCAATTACAGAATCACAGAATGGTTTGGGTTGGAAGGGACCTTAAAGACCATCTAGTTCCAACCCCCCTGCCATGGGCAGGGACACCTTCCACTAGACCAGGTTGCTCACAGCCTCATCCAGCCTGGCCTTGAACACTTCCAGGGATGGGGCATCCACAGCTTCTCTGGGCAACCTGTTCCAGTGCCTCACCACCCTCTCCGTGAAGAACTTCTTCCTGATATCCAATCTAAACCTCCCCACTTTCAATTTACACCTGTTACCCCTTGTCCTGTCACTACAGGCCCTCACAAAAAGTCCCCTCCCAGCTTCCTTGTAGGCCCCCAATTAGTATAGCACACTACAATTCTCTAACACCAAAAGATGTAGACCGTGTATTGTATCAGCTCAAACTCAGAGTTAGGTAATAAAAATTCAAGTTATATTGCTGTCTTGCTAGTAGAGAGTTGAAAAGACCTGTTTTCTCTTCAAGAACAACATTAGCATTAGCAATAGGTTTTATATACATGAAGGAGGATTGGACACTTCTAACTTTTGCTTACTTTCTAGTGATCACATTGTGATGGAGACACTTGTTTGCCTTGCTTTATAGCTCAAGAAATTTTGGCAAAACTGTTCTAAATCTCAGTTGGGTTATGTGAATATAAGAAAACTAAATACTTGACAGGTATGATTTTCACAGAGCTGATTTCATAAAAATGCAATAAATGTAATTGTATTGTTGACAGAAAAGAAACCCCTCATCTCCCTGACAGTGCCTATTATTTCTTTCCATTCCCCTTCTTTTCTATTATATTCTTTTGACTTTACTGTGAGAGAGAAATAGTTTATAGAAAGGAGCAAAGATGAAAAGTGGAAGTAAAGGTAAAAGGACACATTTTGCTTTCTGGTCTTTCCAAATTTGTTCAAAGGGCATTGTAAGAATGTGTGTGTGCAAATATTTTACAAGCAGTTAACTTCGGGGTTTTTGTAAGTCTTTCTGAGATATTTCTTAAAACCAAAATCTGAACCTCAGTGAACACTGTGTAAAGATTAAAACAAGATAGGCTACTGATTGAGAAATCTAAGTTATCTGTAATATTTTAATTGTAATGTAAAGCAAAAAGAAGGCTTGGGGATGATAAGCTCTCTGTGGTGACAAAGGTTTTTTTCTGTTCTTCTGCACAAAAATATATGGTTTGTTAATCTGTTCCAAAGAGGGCAAGATTTTATCACAAGTGAAAACATACTGCTTCATATCTGACAGGTCAAATTTTCTTTGGATTGAAGTGAAATTGTAGCTCATGGACATCTGATGTGGTAGGTAAGTTGATTTTGACATGACTTTTTACATTACTGGCACACAATAATTATTGATTTTGATTATATTAGTGTAAGTGCAAATGAAAGACATGTTATCTTATTTTGCATTTACATTGGTGGAAGTGAAACGAAATATTAATTCATTTACCTTTCTTCTAAATGACACTTTCAAAACAAGGCTTAAATCATTGTTAATGAGCTTGTTATTCAGAAACAATATACAGCAAGAGATGTGAACAAAAAAAGGTAGGTTTAGTATATCTTATTTCTGAAATAAGGTGATAATATGTTTTAGTGTGAAAAAGGGTATTTGGGTTTATGGGGAGACCACTCAGCTCACAAAATGTTGGTGTGACCAAGCAAGGGTTTTGATTACACTGGAGTGTGTGACACTGCTCCAGTTCCAGAGCATCAGTGGAGAGAAATGTGGAAGGATTTTATTTAAGCTTATGTGTGGCTCTAGAAACCCTCTGTTGCAATGAGATCTGCTGTGGAAGGGATTACTGAAATGGTGGTGGCAGTCAGAAGCAGTTGGGCAATTGGGGTGTCCTGCACTATTCATGTCACTCAAGCAGATGCAATGTGGAGAAGTGTATTTAATTGGATAGAGTTGATCTGGAGGAAAAAAAAAAAAAGTTGAACTGAAAATTGCAGTAGAAATTTCTAAGTATATTAAAAAAAAGGAAACAAATAACTTAGTTTTTCATCTCTGAAATCCAGTTTAAGGAGACTGCTTAATGACATCATTTTTCAAGTCACAGGGTAACTTTTGCTGAAGTAATCTAGACAAGACATATATTCCTGCTAGGATATTGAGATCTATTTACAATCCATGTTGTCTATATTCAGTGTTTTATGGCTAGGATTTAAAAATGAAGATACAAAAAAAGTGTCAGTGCTTTCTCTACTAGCCTGAGCATGATGATAACTTTCTAGAACTTTGTTGATACTTCAGAGCTTTCTTTTTATGAAGCTCTGTAGGAGAGAGTTCAACTCGATTCAGTCAATTCTACTTCCAAAACTTCTTTGCAAGGTATCAAATATGTCTGGGGTTCTTTAATATGCATTATTCATTCATTTTGGTACAGGCTATCAAAGGCAAACTGGTAGCACCAGTCCAACAGTGAGACGATGAAGTGACAGTAAAATTAATAATAGGGAATGTAAAACATATAATAATATATTTAGCACCAGAACAATTTGCCAACCAGACCTATGTATCACACATGAATTGAATAGCTTCCAAAATTGTCACTGTGTTGTGATTTATCATTCAGAAACTCATCCCTTCCTAGACAAAATGAACCTTAGTTTAATTTTGTGTCTGTAATACCTTGTGATAAATTATACGCACAGGCACTTAATGTGGTCTGATCATGAATTTCTCAAATGAGAGTTGCACTCATATTGCAGGAGTGCATGACATAAATCTGTGCTGCATGTGTGTTGTGTAAGTGTAATTGCTAACACTGGATCAAATGGATATACTTTTCCATTGTGTGTTGCCTTTTATTATGGATTAGATAAAACAATTCTTGCTTGCTTGTGGGAAGCAGAAAAGGGAAAAATGGTGCTGCAGGAATATGTGGCTCTTCCCTTTGTGGCTTTTCCCAGAAAGGGAAGTATTCTTCTTAGCAGAAGATACTCCATGAACTCATCTTTTCAGAAGACGTTTTCTCCTTTGCGTGAGTGCGCGCATGTGTGTGAGTGTGCATCATAAAAGATCTAGGCACTTTATAGATATATCTTTCTTTAAAAGAAGCTATAGTTACAGGGTAGATTTTCCCTTGCTGTGTCAGGAGCAAGTATCCAATGTTTTGGAAAGTCTGATCCTGAGGAAATGGAATACAAACTGTGCTGCAGTTTGAAACTGGAAACACAAGGGTGACAGTCTGTGTCACACACAAAATGCTGTCAAGCCATGGAGCACACCTAATGTTCTTCAAAGTAACATTATTAATGTCCTAAAAAGTCAGGAAAAGAGATGTCATCCAGTGGGTTTGATGTGTATGTAGCTCATTATATGGGAAGAGGGATGGAAATACTTGTATTCTTGGAAGAGGAATAGCACTTTGCTGAAAAGGGAAGGCATGCACAGACAGCTGGTTCAGGAGGCAAGTAGGAAATACAGATCTGAGAGGAAGAGTTCAAAAATGAGAGCTCGATGGCAGAGGTTATAGGGGATGAGCTACAGTGAGAAGCTGGTGGGGATGGGAAAGTGAAGAAATACAATTAAAAACATCCTTCATTATCCCTGGCTTGGTGTGTTGGGTTTCTGTTGTTCCTAGTGCTTCATTACCTGTTGTGATGGAAGGTGTCCCTCTTGATTCATTCTGCTTTAATTACTGGTTGTATTGCTTGAACAGAGCAGAAGGGTTGAAAGCAGAAACATAGAGGCCAAGTTCAGACAGGTCCCCTAAGGATGGCCGAAGAAAATTTAATCTGCCTGAGGAAATTGTGGAAAGTTGCGTATCTGTTAGGGAATAATGCTGATAACTGGTGTGTTTAGAAAATGAAGGAGCACCATCCACTTGTAGTTCCGAAGTACAGCAGAGGTGCGGAAAAAGGCAAATTGCGCAGTGAACATGCACTGCACGTGTAAAAAGTCAGAGAAAACTCATCAAATCTGTCATCACAATATGCTCTTCATCTTCTTTAAGGTAACCTCTTTTATTTTTAAATGAAAATGTGTAAAGCTTATCCTTCTGAATCTGGTCTTTAATTCTGGGGTTGTTTTTTTAACGCATGGTCTTAAACATGCATAGCGTGTGTTAACCAGAATAACTGAACACATGAAGGGATTTAGAAATAGCCAATTTTATTCTTAATGGTAATTTTAGTTATTTTTTTTCCTATATTGCTTTGGTTTTAAATTTATTATTCGAATGATTTATATAGTGATGTCACTGTGGTTC
>NW_010236513.1:20315-21138 GCF_000690775.1 Eurypyga helias
AACTGGAAAAAAAAAGAGGAAAGAAGAGGAAAACTAAAATAAACTTTTAGTAGAGATAGAGCTCCTGAAAATTAGGTTATTTCTGTTCTGCTGGTGTTGTTCCTATTAGGAGGATACAGTAATGTGCAGAGGCTCAGACACATGTCAGTAAAAATAACAACTTGGCACTATATGTGCAGTAAATACTGAAGACTTGCATGCTGTTTTATTTTTTTTATATGTGGCTTGTTGGAGTTTGGTTTTTTGGGGTTTTGTTGTAGTGTTTGGGTTTTTTTTTTTGGTCAATGCTATTCTGCTTGATGTCTCATTATTTTTTTTCCTTTGCTTTCATGACGGTCTACCAGTTTATGTTAATGGCTCTTCTTTATTCACTCTCATTAAGGTCATCATTTGATGACAGTTTCTCAGCATACTTGTTCCTGTGGAGCAGTATGTAGAGATAGCTGATCATCAGCTGAGAGGGAGTCCTTGCTTATTCCTCCTATTTTGTGGCATCAAACATGCAATTTGGAATAAAGCCAGGGTCAAATTTTAATAAACAAGTGGAGTGGTCTGCATCTTCTACAATGTGGGAACATACTGTGCTTTAGTGCCCTAAAATCAGGTTGGCTAGCAGGGCCTATTAGGCTGAGCCTTTGTTCTGATACACTTTTCCACATGTCCCTCTGCGCCTGGATGTAGCATGTAGCAATACTTGTACTATGTTGAATTAGCAAGAGATCCTCTGTGAAGGATCTAACAGTTCTCTTGGAGTGGATGGACCTGAAGAGAGTGAAAAACCTCATTATTTTAAAGGAAAGAATAGGAAATCTTGCAAATGACT
>NW_010236513.1:21165-22877 GCF_000690775.1 Eurypyga helias
AGAGAAATCCTTCCGGAGGGCTGAGATATCACAGTTCACCTCTTCTCAGTCCCCACCCTGCCACCTTGTAAGCGTGGTTATCCTGAGGATCCTTTGAATTTGGCTGGTGAGTTACCTGCTGATGTCATGGCTCAGCAGACCACCAGGCTCCCATTCTTGAGACCTTAATGAGACTTAAGCATATGCTGAAATGCTTTTTGCCAAACAATCACAAAAATGTGAGCAAAAATTGTAGTGCAGCCTTAACTGTTATTGTAAAATTTCTTTTTCTGTTAAATATTCTATGTTTGAATACATTTTAAAAGCTCTTGAAATTTTACTGACACATACATGTCACATCTATACCTCATAGATTGAGGTTGAAAGTATTACTGCTAACACCTCTGGGGAAATACAATTTAACCAGGTTCAAGTTGCTACCAGCACTCGGTCATTATCTTTTTTTTTTTTTTTTTCCTTTGGTCTTTTTTTTTTTTTTTTTTTTTTTTTTTGTGCCTTTGCATTAGTTCACAGTAGTAACAAAAGGCCACTTTCTCTGAGGGTTTGGTGTAACTTGAGAAGTGGACATATACGAACAGGTGTATCGTTTGTCCACTGATATTTCTAAATCCCTTCATGTGTTCAGTGTGTAACTGCGCTGAAATGTCTTTTTTGCAGCCAGACAAGGAGCAAGAGCAACTGTGAGAGCGTATGTGTTTGACATTAGTTCACAGTAGTAACAAAAGGCCACTTTCTCTGAGGGTTTGGTGTAACTTGAGAAGTGGACATATACGAACAGGTGTATCGTTTGTCCACTGATATTTCTAAATCCCTTCATGTGTTCAGTGTGTAACTGCGCTGAAATGTCTTTTTTGCAGCCAGACAAGGAGCAAGAGCAACTGTGAGAGCGTATGTGTTTGAAAGCATGTAGTCTTACAGCATGGTAAATTTGACATCTGACAGGAGGGTCTTTCCTGGGGTGGTTTCCCTTGTAGATAAGGCGTTCCTTGACCTGCTGCTTCTCTTGGATGCCAGGTCTCTCTTGCTACCCTCAGAGGGAGGGATGGGGAAACTGTAAGCTCAAGTCCTTCTGAGATTTGTAGCATTTATATTGTGAGACAGTTGAGATCGAGTTCATTTTGCTAAGCTGCTCACCCATAATGGATCTGTCACAGAGGCTTGACAACATATTTGTATCCATTTTGGACAGCCTTTGCTGCTCAGTGCTCCCCCTGTGAAAGTTCCCAGCAGACTACTCAGATTTAATGTTGTTGAATAGTAACCCCTTCCTCCTCTTCCCTTCAGAATATGTCTATCCTTTTCATAAACTTAATAGACAGTTGTCTGTTCCAGCCATGCTTCACCTTTGAACTGGTATCAAGTAGTTGAGAGCTCCTCTTAATTTGACCGCAATTTTCTCTTGTTCAGCTGGCATAAAAATGGCACAGCCAAATAAAGGAGGGTATTTTGAGTCTAATGCCAAGCATTGGAACAGGCTGCCCAGGGAGGTGGTTGAGTCACCATCCCTGAAGGTATTTAAGAAACGTGTGGATGTGATGCACAGGGACACGGTTTAGTGGTGGGCTTGGCAGTGCTGGGTTAATGGTTGGACTTGAAGGTCTTTTGGAACCTAAATGATCATATGATTCTATGATTCCATGTAGAGTGTTGGCTGTCCCAGTGGTGCTCCAGTTCCATGTTGGCACTGCAGTGTTGTGCTGGATTCAGCCAGG
>NW_010236514.1:0-1434 GCF_000690775.1 Eurypyga helias
GCCTTTTCCTCCAATTCTCCTCCTCACTGGAGGAGAGGGGAGGTGAGTGGGTGCCTGTGTGGTACTTAGATTACTGGCTGGGATTAAACCATGACAACCTGTAAATTCTTTGTATCTGCTTTCAGCAGTAGCATTGCTGCACAGCAGGTTTTTTATTTCAGTGGAGGAAAAAGGAAAGTCTTTTCAGTATCAAATAATGAGATAGAAGCTATGTAACATTAAAGCTCAGGATTCATAATGCACTATCATAGCTCATTGCTTAAACCTAAGATCAAGAGAACAACAAAGAAAATGTAATAACAGTGGCATTAAAGACCTAAATACATGTAAAGCAGCATAACTGTATGGTGAGAAGAACTGTTTTAATTTGGGATTTGGAGAGAGATGTCACGTTTTCTGTAATTATCTGTTTATTGTGGGAACTCATATTCCTGATATAGACATGTTGCTAACCCATGCAAGAGAAGAACAAAACAAGCCCGAACTGTAAATTAAAGCAGCAGGAGTAACACTTAAGTTACAATCATTATTTACCGCCTTCAGCTAACACTCAGTATGACCATAGAATTCTCCTTAGTAATTCACACAAAAGAATAATAAACAATCAGTCTTTATCAAGATATGGAATACTGGTATCTATACAGATTTTGAGGTGAAGGACTATTTCATCAATGCCAAACAATAGAACAGTCTTTGCTTTTTTTTCAAGAGGGAAGTAAAAAAGGGAAAGTGATATATATGTCTAATAGTGTAGTGGTTTAGCAACATATTAACAAGAGGGAAGAGGGCTCAGCTGAGCTTAACTGGTCACTATGTACAATCACTTCTGAGAAACTCAGGCTGCAGAATGTGACAGTCATCTATTTAGTGTCACACATCTGCTACCCACATTTTGATGACACCTGTTCTTCAACATCATCTTTTCTGATCTTGCTACTGACATGTAGCAGCTACCTTTCACAGAATGCTAACATTTTTGTTAGTGGCACTTAAAATGTTCTGCAGTAAGTAGACTATTTCTCTTTATTAGCCAACAGCTGTTAGATGTTTTAAAATAATTTTCACAGGGTTTGTGAAAGTGTGGCAGCTAATTACTTATAATTTCACATCAATTTACTAAATTCCAGCCCAACAGGATGTCCCTTGTCATAGATGTGCCAGGATTGGCTTTTAATGGCCTCAACCCAGCTGGCTGTTACTGGAACCAATTCATGCCTAATATGGTTTCCAGATTTACTTATCTGTATGGGTTCTAAAAACTGAATTTAACAGAAAAAAAAAATGAAATGCTGAAGTTTTCAAAATGGTCTTAACAAAGAAGTCTTTAATATTCTTTCCTTCACCCCTTCTAGAAAAGTATAGAACATTTCCAAGAGGTAGATTCACAGAGTGGTAGGGGTTGGAAGGGACCTCTAGACATCATCTAGTCCAACC
>NW_010236514.1:1626-22198 GCF_000690775.1 Eurypyga helias
CTAAACAGACCCAGCTCTCTCAGCCTTTCCTCAGATGGAAGGTGCCCCAGGCTCTTCATCATCTTAGTGGCCCTGCGCTGGACCCTCTCCAGTAGTTCCTTGTCCTTCTTGAACTGAGGAGCCCAGAACTGGACACAGCACTCCAGGTGAGGCCTCACCAACGCAGAGTAGAGGGGGAGGATAACTTCCCTCGACCTGCTGTCCACGCTCTTCTTAATGCACTCCAGGACGCCATTGGCCTTCTTGGCCACGAGGGCAAACTGTTGGCTCATGGTCATCCTCTTGTCCAATAGGATGCCAAAGTACTTTTCCCCAGAGCTGCTCTTCAACAGATCAGCCCCCAGTCTGTACTGATACATGGGGTGGTTGTTCCCCAGATGCAGTACTTTACACCTGCCCTTATTGAATGCATTAGATTTCTACCTGCTCAGCTCTCCAGCCTGTCCAGGTCACACTGAATGGCAGCACAGCCTTCTGGCGTGGCAGCCACTCCCCCCCAGTTTGGTATCAAGAGCAAACTTGCTGAGAGTACATTCTAGCCCTTAGTCCAGGTCCTTGATGAATATATTGAATAAGGCTGGACCCAGCACTGACCCCTGAGGGATGCCACTAGCCACAGGCCTCCAACTAGACTCTGCCCCATTCACCACAACTCTCTGAGCTCTTCCCTTCAGCCGGTTCCTAATCCATCTCACCGCCAAATAGATCCTGAAAAGGTTTGTCTTTTTCCCACATATAAAGTTTGAAAGGCTTTGCTGTACTATTGAAAATGCTGAATATCTCAGATGTTTTAGTTTTCATCAGCCTTGAAAGCCATTGGAGTTGATTCTGCTTTCTGATACGCTAAATCAGAAATACAGTAGAGAAGAATTAATTTATCCTGGATTCCCAAAATTAAGACAGAAACTGAAGAAATTATTGGTGGCTCAGTGCTAGTTTTGATAGTTGAAACTTCACTTTGAGTGTCAATTTGCTGGTTGATCCCATAAAACAAACTTCCTCTCAGTATTTCAAAGTAACGCTTAGGACACAGAGCAATCACAGATTAAATTTTTATCATATTATTATTTTACCTGTACTAATAGGACAGTGACACTTTAAAGCTGTAGTGCCATCATGTTAAGCCTTATAAAAAGACAGAAATGGTTCACAAAAGAAGACATGCATCTACAACCAGGCAACCGTCTTCAACCATTTCCTCAAAATACATACAACTCCATATAAAATTTCAAACAAGGTATTCACTAAATTATTAGAAGCAGAAAATGTTTTTTTTATGTTAAAAATGGAAAATCCATACAGACGTAAATCTGACATCAAAGATTACCCTTTATTGTAGAAGTATCACTAATTTAGAGAGGAGTTCTTACAAAATATTAATTTCAGATTTGAGATTATTCTCCCATGAGATTTCCATTGCAATTTCTGCCTGCAACTTTTGCTAAGTATTGGCAGAGTTTTTTTCCTCCAACATCAAAGTGTCAAATCCTCCTGTTTATAGTAACTATAAGATTTTTTTCCAATTTTAAAGATTTTTAATCCAATTTTTTAAGGCAATATATGACAAGCTTTTCTGAGGTATCTCTGCAAATACACATGTGCATTTTACTGTAATGCATTTGCACAACAAAATGTGTATTCAAACCACAAAATATCTATGTGTTTAGAACAAATGGTTTTGTCTTCTAGTTGCTTTTTTTGTCCTTGTACACATGAGCACTAGTGTGGATTTCAGATGTGAGTCCCAGTTTCCCAGAAGTATTTAGATCTAAGATTCTGATTCAAGCAAATCTTTGCTAAGTTTTTAAATGGTTACCAAAAGGCTTTAAGTGCATATTTTAGAAGTCCCCAACTTCTATTTTGCACTAAGGCATTACACCAAATACTAAATGCATTTATTCCCTTTACAACTGCACCAAAGTCTGATTAATGAGGGAAAAGGAAGGGAAATACGTAAATACTGTAGTGTTAGAAATGCTGTTTCTTGTACAGCACACACAAAATTTGAAGAAGCTGATTAAAGATAGTCAATATTTTTTTACTTTGAGATATTAAAAAAAATGCCAAACCTTAGATACTTCAGGCTATTGTGTTGGAGAACATAGATATTATGTGCCCTACTTAGTGCCCTGGCATGTAAACCAACAGGCTGAATTTTCCTAGCCCTTTCCAAATTCCATTTCCAGTTCTACAGAAGGGATTAGTATAGATTTAGTTCCAGCAGAGAGAGAAAACTAGCAGTATGTGCAGACTTACTACTTAATAGACTAGATCTAAGGTACCAGTGGATACTGAAATAGACTGTCAGTTAACGTATATGGGGAAAAGAGGAGAAAGCTCATGCTGTCCCTTAAAACAAGAATGCCTCTATTCTCTCCAGTCCCCAAATCCAAAGATTTTTGCCTTGTTCCTGCCTTAATATGTAGTTCATATACGAAAAAAACTTAGAAACAACAGATTGCAAGAGTAGTGCATACAAAGACCACTTAAAAAATTTAAAATCTAAAGGATTTTTTAAATTAATCTGCTACCTTTTTTTTTTTTTTTTTTACTAGGAACAGTCTACTACACATTTAAATTTGAGTCTGGGGAATGACCTCTATTAAGAGAATAATGCTCATTGTTGTAAATACAGGTACTATTACTTACAATTACTTACTGTTACTTGGCTTAGAAACTCCCAAAACTGTAACTCAGTCAGTGAAAGCTGAAAATACTGCAACAAGTGACCAAACACTCTGGGAACAATGATGTTTTGATCACGAACACTGCTTGGACTTAAATTTGCTTACAGAGTACTTTGAATTCCTTTATATTCTGCACTACCAAGAGCCTGATAAATCACAGTTCTCTGTCATGCAGGGTTTCTCTACTAAATTATCTTCCGTGAGTCAGCATAACTGTATTTTAGGACAACACACCCATAAAGATTTTTACTCTGCCTATTACCCATTTTGTCACACAAGTTCAGACAAATGAATGTAATGTGTCATTTTGGGTTGTGAGATGCTTTTTATGGCATCTTTGAGTATATCACCAAATAATCAGGAAGAGTCTATAAGAGACAATCAGGATTAGAGAAAACTGGAAATTTCTCTGAAATTACTCTGAACACCTTCTGGGACCACAAAGGACTGACTGGAATTTTCAGATGACATTACCATGTTTGCACTTCTATGATTTTTCATATACATAAAATATGATCTCTGCTGAATATCATCTGTGCTTAGTGCTACCTGTTAGATACAGAATCTGCCTTCACTCACTAAAAAAATCTCCAAAACAGAAATTTTCAGTCACAGCTACAATTGCAACTTATGTGATATATTTCCAATGAAATATAATGAAAACCAAAACTATGACCCAAAAAGCAAGTAGAAATGAACAGTTAATGACTGCTGAGTTTATGGTTGTTTTTTTGGTGGAGGCAAAAGAAACAGAAGATGGCAAGTATAAAGACAGAAAGAAAGGAAATATTTTTTACATTTACAAAGATCCGCGCACGTATTAGGACATAAATAACAAGTTAGGTCTACAGGCTGCCGTGGATCCTCTCCTCTTTTTTCTTGTGTATGAGATGCCTTGCATCACTTGCACCTAATTTATACCTTTAACTTTATTTTCTTTACACATCTGGGTAAGGAATTTAACTGTAGCAAAGTAAATGTAGTTTGAAGCTCTGGGAATTAAATCCCAAAAACTCCATGAGCCTTTATGAGGCAGGAACAAGACTTAAAATGTTCCCTAATGTTATTTCTAAACATTAATCTCCCCTCTGAGATGGTGATCATCTAAAATTGCTGCTGCCAATACCTCTCTCTCACAACTTTTTTAAGAAATGTATTTCTTTGTTCTTATATTCCTGAATTATATTACCTTCTGTGGGAAATTTATGGCATTTCTCCAGCATGGTCAAGACTAGTCCATTCCTTGATGTCCTATCTTTAAGAAAAGGTGACAAAATAAGTCTTCATCTTTCTTTTCCTCATTAGTCATGGAAAGAGTAAAATTCCAAAGCAGTATTAGCAGTGATCAGGTGAGTAACTCTTCAGGGATTTTTAGTAGAAAAAGGAAGCTATAAAGTGTCATCAAGAGGTTTCTTTAATATGGTAAATCACACAAGCTTGGTGTGTATGAAGACTTAGATAGTAAATGCGTTTACACAGTGTATATTGCATACAATGGGCACAAAAATATTTAAGGAAGAGACAAGTGAGAAGATGTTTCATGTGGTGAAAGGAATGATGGCTCACCATTTGTCAGCTCTCCAGATCTCATATGTTGGATTTTGATGGTCGTCTCCCTCATTCATTAATTTTTCGGTTTAATCTATTCAATCATTCTCTGTACAGAACATGCTACATACTTTTTCTAATTCTTGCTATTTTTTAAATCCTCTGTAGTTTTACTGTATCTTCCTTGAGACAGAGGAAGGAAAATTTACTGTATATGGTGTTCCATGGAGACCATCCATTTCTACAGATGCATAATGATGTTCTTATTTTATTTACTATTTCTTTCCCCATAGTTTCTAGGAATCAGTTTGTTTTTCTTGTTGCTAATGAGTTGGTGTTTTCATAGAACTTCTTATCATAACTCAAATGCCTCATTCTTGAATGGTAACAGTTAGGCTCTGAGCTCATTTCTATAAGTGCAAAATTAAAATTGGTGGAGGGGAGTGAGGGATACTTTGTATTTAACTACATTCAATTTCCACATTGATATTTTATTGCTTAATCACTGAGTAGTGTAAGGAAATACTGCAGTTCTTCATATTCATAGATTATGTCTCTACTCTCCCAAATAATTTAAGATCATAGGAAAAATCTGTCACTACTATTCACACCTTTTTTCCCACATTGTGAATGTGTGCATTGAACAATATAGAACAATATTGATCTGGTAGAAGTTCATGGGTAACCTTTACTGTGTGAACAGATTATTCACTCTTATTCTGTATGTCCTCTTTTCCTATTTGGTAATGAGGACCATATTGAACATCTACTTAAACTTCAAAAAGTGATTTTTAACTCTTTTTTTTGTTCATACATTTATTATAGTTCTTTAAAGGAACTGAAGCAGATCTATAAGATAACTTTTAAAACCATGACAACACCTGTCTAGTATGTTGCTCATTTATGAGCACCCTAACTCTGTTCGTTATTATATATCCAAATATTTTGCCTGATAAAAATATCAGGCTTATCAGTTACAGTTATTCATCCTTATGGAATCTTATAAAAACAATTGTGTCATTTTACATAACAGTAATTATCTTTCATATTTCAGTCGTTTTACATCTACAGGCAAAGTACTACCTGGTCATTGCAACTGTTACTTCATTTTTTACATTTGTCTATCTGCTCTGTAGCTGCTCTACTGACTCATTATTAAGGAGGGACCAGCTAATGAGTCCTTCATGAAGACTGGTGAATCTCTTTGAAGTTCTTGTACCAGAAATAAACATATAAGTAGGTCATTTGTATTTTTCCTCTGTAGCAGTATATTTATTTGAAATCTGGATTGTCTGCTGTCTTCACCCAAACTTTATGGAAGGCTTCTTGCTTTTTTATATTTGAACAAAGACATTTGTATTAGATTTTGTCAGAGTTAAGATCTGAATGTACTATAACACAGCCTATTAAGAAGTCATCTTAATCAATGCATTTAAGTCCTATAGTTGAATATTTAACTATAACAACAAAAATCTATATTTTCTTCCCCTTTTGATGCTCCTTGTCTTACTAATTTTATTGTTGTTTATCAGTCTTCAGACTTCATTTTGTTTGAAGACAGGACTTAAATCTCTATCCAGAGGCACACACATTTTGATAAATCAACAATTGAAACTATGTTAATGAATGGGAATCTGTCATCAACACAATATTTGGTCAAATGAAAATGATTTATTGGTCTCAATTAAGATGCATGTTCCTATATTTGCCCTGTTAGTCTTAGATATAGATTTCAATTTCACGATATTAAAACAATGAAAATCCAATTAAAAAAAAAAATCCTCTTGTTTCAAGTTAGCTTTGAATGCTGTGGCTTGTTCACATTTAATTAAAATTAATAAGAGATTAGATGTGAAGAAAATCACCTGTCATACTGGGGTTGGGTATTATCACTCTGTATTACTATGAAGCTTTTACTTGCTTTAAATCACAGTGATTCTAGCTAAGAGCACTTCACGTATTCATTTTTCAAAAACCCCGTGAACTTCTGAGAATAACCTACTATGTAGAGGAAGACAAAACTTGTCTTCTGTTATAGTGTATTTGTAGGTCTTGTGCATAATTGCATTAAAATATAAGAAGAGAGCAATGATATATACATCCTTGCTTAATATATTTCCCATCTAAATAATTACATTGTTTTAATCTTGTATTTATTTTTTACCCTATTGTTCAGGATTTTGATGAGAAAAGTCTAAAGTTATAAACACTGACAAATAAATCAGGTTTTCCTTCCTGCTTGTGTGCTAATTATCTAACTTTATTCTAATACCAACTGTGTTATACATCAAATTCTAATAATGCAAGCAAAAGCTGCTGCAATCTGAGACAAATATTGTGGCCAGAGATTCATATAGTGAAAACTACATTGTTAAACAGGAGAACATTGCAGAAGTCCACCTAAGAATATTGATGAAATTTAATTTCTCCCATATAACCATTTCTGAAAAACTATTGCACAAAAATTTATGTGTTTTAATAGCTCAGTAAACCATGGAAGGAGTTTAATGCCAGACAACACTTTCCTTGTTGATGTCTTTATCTGATATCTTGTCTGTACTTTTCCAATTAACAGCCTTCATGGATAAAGTAATAAATTGTGTTCTTCATAAGAAGCCCTACTCTTTTTTTTTCATATTTTCTTGAAGTTCAATACTTCCTATGTATTGCATGTTTTCAGAAATCCAGTTTTCTGTGGATCAGTATGACTGTCTCAAATATATTAATGACAAAATGATGAGCTTTCACTTTTCAGTATGACCCATAATGAGTAGCCAAACTATGTGCCTTTTTTTGAGTTCTAATGCTGGATTTTCTTCTACTTTCTTTGTCCTTTCCTCTTTTTCTCCCTTTCCAACTATTATTTGTAATATCAGCTAGTTTTATTTCCTAACTGAAAATGACACTGGAAAGGGAAGTTCACCAAAAAGAAATTACTCTTGTTTTGGTGGAAAGCAAACATATTCTTTTGGTCATTCATGAAATGCTGGATTCATAGAATTTTGTCAGATAGATGATCACACCTTTAAAAGGAAAAACACCTTTATCACCCCGTTAGCTTTAAGTGTCTGCTAGCTGCCATGTTATCAAAAATCCAGACTAAAGAAGAAAAGAAAGTAATCAAAACACTCAGCTACAGAGAAGATAAAATCCCTACAACTAAAGCTGCACAGTTCTCTCAGAAATTTTGCCAAGACTATAGTAATGGTGGTAATTTTAGACATAACCTTATAGGAAAATAAGCCTGCTCTGACAGGATCAAGTCAAGCAGGACATTTATTATAATGCAGATACTCAAAGTTAACTTTTTCAATTTAAAACTATCTGAAACCTATTAAAGAGCAAGCAAGAAAGAAGAAACAGTCTATGAACAACTTTCCCTTTACCTCCTCTATTCTTTCAGTACAAGTTTTTATTTTCAAACTTGGTTTCAGACAACTCCAAGTTCCTGAGATGCAACAAATTCTGCAAAGTACCTTAGGAAACTCTTTTCATCACCTCTGCATCCTGTCTGTCAGCTTTCTCCAAAATCTCTGTCTCACTATGAGCTGCAGACTCATAAGACTTAGTTATTCTTTATCTAGGACAGTCCTGTGTCTCCAAAACCTCCAAGATACTCAGCTACCCTCAAAAGAAGCAGCATTTTCCCCGTCTTTTCAGGAGTAGTCACCTGACGTAATCATTCATCTTTTAGAGGAAGTTGACAGTACTGGGAACAAAAAATCACCAACCAATTAAAAAAAAAAAGTCCCTCTGCATCACACCAGCCAATTAGCCAATTAACCTTTCAAATGCTAAACCTGTCCATCTCTAACTAAGCAAGTTGTCCCACAGCCAGGGAGCTAAAGCAAATGCTTCTTTTTTTAACATTTGATTTTCCAGTTCTATTTATATTTGTATGTATGTTTCTTCTCTAATTATCATCATGCTCTCTCCCCGTCTTCTTAATGTAACATTTCTTCCTTTTACAAACTTCACAGCTATCCAATGACAAGCGCTGATATCCCAAAACATGACTGACAAAAAGTCATTAGTATATAGAGTTGTCAATCCTGCGTCACATTAATTGTATGTATATTTAAGTAAATAAATCTCAGTTTGCTAATGTACAGTGTAAATATGAAGCTAAATTAAAATTGTAATCTTCCCTAAGTTTCTTTTCATTAGAAAGGGAGGGTAACTTCATAAATACTGTTCATGAAACTCTTTTTGTCTTTGAAAATAAAATAAAATAAAATAAAATGCTGTCAATTTTGGATAAGGTAATTTAATTTACTGCATCTCCTTAAGTTCTTTAATCTTCCACAGCATATATCTTAAATTAGAAGTATCATTTCAGTTAGCCTAAATTTGTTCATTTCTTTGCAGCTGCTGCAAAAAAGTAGAAAAATTCACCACCACAAAAAGTAGTCTGTCTTGTGTTGTTGTAACTCAAAATAACAATAAAGAAAACCTAATTTTAAATGCATTAGCATATGTAGGCTAATGTTAAAATCTTCATGATAGACTCCATTCTCATTGCTACACCTGCATGTTCAGCATAGGTGAGGCTCTTTTTAAATCCAAGAGTAGGGGTTAGTTAGGAACTAGATTAAGAAACTAGGTATATAATATTTTGTAAAACTGCATTTTTTTAAAAATAAATGTTTTAATAATTATACTAAGAACATTGTCCTACTCACTACTCAAAAATATTTTTTACTTTCACATTAAATGATGGTTACCTCCTGATTCAAACATTTAAGCATATTTATAATTCTTTATACTATTAAAGCAAATATTCTAAATCACTTAATTTTTTTAGAGTACATTTTCAATTAGAATTAACATCTGAATTAAACTTCTTAGTGATCCACAATGTGGTACTATGCTCTGTGTTGTTTCAATTTAGTAGTTTCTTCTCAATTAGCAAAATTTTTAGCAGTGTTTAATTTTGAGAGGAAATTTTTCCTGATTTTAAGACACAAAGATTGACATATGTAAAAAACAAGCATGTATAAATATGGGATTCAGTCAATATTTCTGTTGGGGAAATATTTGTGAACATTTCTCTGCAAAAGATTATTTTTATTGTAACTCCTTGTATCCCTTTTACAACTTACAAGGTGACTAAAACTAAGAGAGATTCACTGTCAAAATGTATTTATAAATGAAGACTATTGAAAAATAGATATGATTATAAATAGTTCTGTAAGGTAAGGAATTTAAGACTATAATTAAAATAAAGCAATAATGTAAATTCCAGTTTTCTCTATATTGTTTTAAAAACACCAATTTTTCCCCCTTGGTCTTGGCAACATTTTTTTTAAATGTTAGGCTGTATTAAGGACTTCATATATCATACATAAAGAAAGGAGAATGGGGGGTGGGAGGGAGGCAGGGAGGGTGAAAGAAAACATTATCCCACTTCAACTCTGATTGTCAGTACTGTATGATTTTTAAGGTCTGTAGAATATAAGAATGTGTCAGCATGAAAATATTTGCTGGATTTATTTTTATCCTTCTATGTATTAGTAGTCTTAAGAAATTGCAAAAATTGCTTGTGCTTCATCAAAATTTTAAATATAAATTATTCAGTCCTGCTTTTGTGTTCCAATAACAAGTCACAATGGTAATGGTTAGGACAACCAGGAGGGATAAGGTGGAAGGAAATCATAAACTTCAATGTTACATTCAGAAATTAGGTGGTCTAAGTAAGCTGCTCCTCACTGAGATATTAAAATAGAGAACTTGGAAGAAGTGCTGATATGTTGACCCCCTTATCTTAACAAGAATTTTTTGGTATTCAGCTTTAAAAATATAAGTATATCCAATAATTTTCAGTCATAAAACTGACCTATATACCATTAGGGATAGACACTTAAAGCATTCAGCATGTACCATGTTTAGTTTTCCACATGCTGATGTTAATTCATAACTAAGGAACTTCAGAAGTATTTTGGAATTATATCTGAAATAAAAGTAAAGTACAATATCACAGTATTGCTGAGTATATTGGAACTGGGAACATACTCAACATTCTATAAAAGTAGTTCTACAAAATTATTAAAAAACGTGTATCATAACTAATTCCTCATGAAATATAAAAAGTAGGAGCAAAAAAAACTTCTGTACAGATGTTTTGGTTTTAAGTTTTTTTTCAAGCTTATGATAACAATTTTTGTCTTTCATTCTATAAAAAATTCTAAAGAGGAAAAAAAAAGAAGAAACTTTACAACTTAGGATTTTGACAGAAAAGTTTGGGTTTTTTTATTTTACAGCATTTTAAAGAAAAAACTTGCTACAAGATAAGCAGGCAGATAATTAAGTCCAGACCTCAAAATAACAACTTTACAATTCTGTCTTCAGTTCTGAAGACAGTGAATGGCATTATCTACAAAATAATTTCCAACAGAAGTCTGTCAGAGATTTATTTCCATAAAGGATATTGTGTAGTATATTAAAATTCATATGAAAGCTGCCTCACAGTCTCAGATGCTCCCTATCATGCTGTATCATTACATATATTTTGTTATCCAGCAAAGTTTACAAACACTATGTTTTAAGCATGAGTGGAAAAATTTCTAAAACAGTGTGCAAATAGTACTTGGTGTCTATGAAAATTCTCTGTTCTCTTGCCCTAATGGTCTATCCAAACAAACAAGCCAATGTGTTAATAATCTTGGCTCTGACAACAGTTCAAAACTATTTAATATTCTTTTCATGCGGAAGGTGTTGTCTGATCATTAATCATGTTTAGTTGCACCTGCAATTATTTTTTTCATATATTTAATATGTCAATTTTATTGCAGTGACTGTTCTCAGGAGGTTTATAATAGTGATTAAAGCAATGTTAATTGTTGCGTTCATTTCAGGATTGCTTCAAAGTCAATGTGATCAAAGGTGATGTTGGGAAATGTCAAAGTTTCCACAAGTATAGAAAGTTTTGATTAGAATTTTAAAACCTTTATAAAACTTTAATTTCCGGAAGTCCGACTCTATTTCTTTCCAGGCCCAGAAAAAAAATAACCTTTCACTAATATCTGTTGTTTTTTGTGCCAGTGTAAAGAATTTCCAAAGCTTCACACATGGTACAAGTACTTCTTGTTTATAGATGATCCCATACATCCAAGGACATTGTGTATCCTTGCTGTTACCTTGACATCCTCTCTATTTCCTCAGAAGTCTGTATCTTTTCTTCTTGCAAGCTTCTTTACAAAAAGCTGATAACATCTGAGTGTAGTCAGTGGCTGATACCGTAAAATAATTGATGGCATTTGCAACACAGGCATTTAGTCATGCTGAAAGAAATTGTGATGGGAGCTTCTGATACGAGAATGTATTAGCTTTACAGTGCATGTTGACTTTTTCTAAGCACAGCAGGGCCTCTAGGGAATGTTGGTTCTTTACTAAAGAGATCTCAAGTTTTTGCCAGCAGTATAAGTCACCACACTTGTTTTTAAAGGAAGAATCACTGTCAGTTTAGATCATTGCTACATTACGTAAGAGATCTCTCAAAAATCACATTTGAAAATGAAAAACAATACTCATGAACATTTTTGTTTCGAGGAGGCTGTGCAGAAACGTTGTTCTATAACATTTTATAATACTGTGCAATATAGATGTGGCAGTCCACAGAGAACCTCTCAGTGCAATTTGTCCTACTCCGAAACTAAGTCTCTGATGCTTGCACTTCAGTAGTGGAAGTCTGAATTTGATTTCAGCTTCTAACACAATCATTCTACTATGGTATCATGGTTACAAGTGTTTAGGAAGTGCCTAAAAATCCACTGTTGTCACAAAAAAGAGTGGTTTAGGCTGCTTTAAGATCAGCATCATGAATATTAAGGGAAAATCTAATTTAATATGAATTTATGAAAAAGCATGACAATAGAATACGATGGCAAGGTCCACTCTACTACTCATTCGACACAGAAAAGCATACATAGGCAAAATCAAATTAGCAATGGATTAAAATGGTTTACACACACAAATTAAAAATTATTTACTGAGTCAGGGAAAATTAAGTTGGAACTGAATTACTGCAATATATATTGGTGATATGTTTAGGGAGAAAGGGCAAGGAAATTCTTACTCTTGGCTCACAAGGTTCAGAGTGGATATCCTTGCTTTCTAAACTCCTCAAGAGAAGTCTAGGTGCAGCTAAATCCACTCCTAGTCCCAGACCTGAGCAATGATTTATGTCTAAGGAATTAGGGAAAGGATTTTCAGCGTGTTGGGTTTTTGTGCTTTGTGCAAAGCTCTGGGATAGCAGCAATTTGGAATAGCAGCAATTTGAAATTTGTAAACACTGTTCAGATTTACCATACAATTCGCTTATACAATTCCCAGGCAAAACTAAACTATTAGTGGGTCAGTATAATAACCTGTCTAAAGACTTAACAAAGCTATTGATATAAAGTTGTTTGCATACATTCACAGAGAAAGATATACATATCTAAACAGATATATATAGAGAGAACATATATAGAGGTAGATATATACAAACGTATGTGTTAAAATTTCCCCTTGAGTCCACTGAAAATATTAATGTAGGATGCCAGTATGTCTCTCAGCAGGTGAAGATTTGAACCCCAAAGAGTCTTTTGGCCCAAGTTGCATCCATGGTTCTGTTTCACAGACTTGAGGGTTTGCAAACTCTGAGAGGTGTCCCACTCAGAGGGAGATGCTGAGCACAGCCTGCTGCAGTCCAGGAAAGCTTGAAGGGGCTTCCTTGGAACTGCTATTTATACATTTGTCATTTGTGAGATAATTTACTTTGGGCATAAGTCAATTTCCATCCTGGCCATGATTTAGGTAGATGATCACTGGAATTCCCAGAATTTAGTAATGCTGGTGCCAATCTACCCAGGATACAAAAAAGTTCAGGGCTGCCAGGGAATTAATTGTTTCGCTCTCATCCCCCACTGTTACCAGGCAACCGAATCCTAGTATGGCCAGGACCATTCCCCACCTTAGAAATGCAAGAATGTTTTGATATGATCAAGGGATGCTTAACCACCAAACTCCCTGCACAATGGCTAAGGTTTGACAGGAATCTCTAAGGTTATAGAGTGGTCCAGGAGCTGAAAGGGGAAGAAATGCACCACCACAACTGTCCATCACCTCAAATAAGGGCTTTTTTGGAAGTTGTGACTAGAATAGGTCAATATAGAAGTAACAACAGAATAATGTTATTTCAGATTGGGTGGTTAGAATGGAAAGTGCTGAGGATCATCTCCCGCATTATTTGTAACTCTATACCATCTGACCAGAGAAAAGTGAGTGGCTTGAAAGAAATTACTTGCTAAATCAGTAGCACAGACAGCTTTATTGGCAGTGCACAGTGTAATAATGGATAATTCTTAACAGAGGCTGTAGATAAAATGAAATTAATTATCCTATTCATCTACTTAGGGAACCTGATGAGGACATTTCAGTGGACTTGATTTAGTTTCTCTTTGATTAGGTTCTTCAAGGCACAGTTTGCCTGTGTAATTGACAAACTTCACTCAATTTAAGTCTGTATGAGAATAGTATTTATTGAATTGGTTATATTCAAATGTGTTTTCTCTGGAGGGGTCTAAAGTGCAACTCATTCTTCACTCCAAATAGCTTCTTCTATCAGGCTAGAAGGTATCTGTGCCCAGCAAATTACTGTCTTCTGCAGTTATGATTCCAAATGTGTCTATTTACACAATAATACACTGTTTTGTCCAGGCAGTTGGGAGAGTAAAATCCACTAAGAATTAGGAGTGTGTGTTTCTTTTTTCCCTCCTAAACCTTGTTATGCTTAAAATCAGATTGCATGACCTTGTTGCCTGAAAATGTAGTGGACTGGAACCTTTCACACTGACAATTCTTCCTAGATTTTATAACTGTATCAACCAATTGTGTGGTCATCTTGGGTATAAAAACAAGAAGTAGAATGGGACAAGTTGACAGAATGAGAGCAAGGTATTGATGTGGTCATGGTGATTCAGTGATGATTTGCTTTCTGAATACAGAGACACTCCTTTCTTCATATACTTTTACACACAGCATGTTAAAGTTATCTAGGATTTAGGTGACAAGGGCATGGATAACTTTGGCCAAACCGTTGTGTGAAAGGTAGGGAAAAGGCTTGCCTGTACTTAGCAAGATACACACAAAAAGGAGCCCTGAAAACAACCAAACAAAATCTCTCTTCAAAAATCACAGATTATGGAAATAATGTAAGGGCTGGTTCAGCAGCAAATTCAATACTGCCATAGACAAAAATGTCTCAGGTGTTCATTGTAGTTGTAAGAGTCTTCAGATCATTCTCTGAGTTCCTCAAGTAAGGAATATCCTAATCTCTCTTGCCACAGACAATTTTGAAAACTGTAATGGACTTTTGACATCTTTTAAGGTTCTTTAATTAAGATCAGTTTGTTGCAGGTAAACTTAATCTATTTAATGCAACACAGATGTAGCATGACAAGAATTGTGTCTGACACTGGAAATACTATAGAGTTTGTTCTGAAAGTGCAATTACCCTAATCTTTAAAGTACTGAGGAGTCATTATTGTAAACTAAGGATAGAAGAAAACACAGTTATATTTTATATTGTGTATATGCATGTGTACCTTCCCCCCCAGGCTCACTGTAAATATGTTTTGAATTTAGATTGTGAAATAAAATGGTTCTGCTGGAGATGTTGTTCTGCTTCTGAGTTATATCTTGTCTGAACTTCAGAATGGACCTTGACAGCTGACACAGAAATATTTCTAGCTCCAAAATATTGATGATTTAATACACAAATACACAATGTAAATTGAATATTTTGCTTTGTCAAGACTTAACTGATTGGCAACCTTCTGTATCCATTCAGACATATTTCTTCCATACAAACTCACAAACTGTAGCCAGAAATTAATTCCCCTTGAGAGATGCTAAAACTGGATATGTATAGTACAGCTTTATTGAAATCCCATGCTGATGTCAAGCAATTATTATTGAACACCTAGGGTAGGGCATTCCCATGGTAGTTTGGGTTTGTCTCAAATACAAACAAGTATTGTTTTTCTAGTCTTGGAAAATTCAGTCCTCTGCTGTTTAGGCTCTTGTATGAACTCATAATGTCAGAGTACGTCCTTAGACTGAGTAGAAATTCATTTTGCAGAAATAGAATAAATGTATTCTGCAAGCTACAACACAAGAAAAACCTCATAGAATCATAGAACTCTTCAAGTTGGAAAAGACCTTTAAGATCACAAAGTTCAACCATTAACCTAGCACTGCCAGGTCCACCACTAGACCATGTCCCTAAGCACCACATCTACACATCTTTTAATTACCTTGAGGGAGGATGACTCAACCGCTTGCCTGGACAACCTGTTCCAATGCCTGACAACCCTTTCAGTGAAGAAATTGTTCCTAATATTCAATCTAGACCTCCCCTGGCACAACTTGAGGCCATTTCCTGTTGTCCTATCACACATCTTGGGAGAAGAGACCAATGCCCACTTCACTAAACCTCCTTGCAGGTAGTTGTAGAGAGCAATAAGGTCTCCCCTGAGCCTCCTCTTCTCCAGGCTAAACAACCCCAGCTCCCTCAGCCACTCCTCACAGGGATTGTGCTCCAGACCCTTCACCAGCTTCCTTGCCTTTCTCTGGACGTGCTCCAGTGCCTCAGTGTCTTTCTGGTAGTGGGAGGCCCAAAACTGAACACAGGATTCACTAGTGCCGAGTACAGGGGAACAATCACTTCCCTAGTCCAGCTGATACAAGTCAGGAAGTTGTTGGCTTTCTTGGCCACCTGGGCACACTGCTGGCTCTTAGTCAGCTGGACATTGACCAACACCCCCATATCCTTTTCCACTGGCCAGTTTTCCAGCTGCTCTTCCCCAAACCTGTGGTATTGCATGGGGTTGTTGTGACCCAAGTACAGGACCTGACAATTGGCCTTGCTGAGCATCATACAGTAGACCTTGGCCCATTGATCCAGCCCACCCAGATCCCTCTGAAGAGCCTTCCTACCCTCATGCAGACCAATACTCCCACCTAACTTAGTGTTGCCTGCAAACTTACTGAGGGTGCACTTGATCTCCTCATCCAGATAATTAATAAAGATATTAAAGAGAACTGGGCCCAGTACTGAGCCCTGGGGAACACCACTTGTGACTGGCCACCAACTAGATTTAACTCCATTCAACACAATTTTTTTTGGCCCAGCCTTCTAGCCAGTTTTTACCCAGCAAAGAGTGTGCCTGTCCAAGCCACGAGCTGCCAGTTTCTCCAGGAGAATGCTGTGGGAAACAGTTCCAAAGGCTTTACTAAAGTCTAGGTAGAAAACATCCACACCCTCAAAGTACTCTTAACCTGAGTCTGTGAATCTATATTTTGGATTGCACTGAAACATGATATGAAAAAAAAAAGTCTAAAGTTTTAGAATGCATTCAGTGTTTTAAGTTGAAGAATATTGACCCCTTTCTCCAGTTTACTGATCCTACCCTCCTGTTTTTCTGGTGGAAATTTATGTTCAAAACAGAAAATATAAGAAATTAAAAACTGTATCATCTGAGTAGTTGATCTACCTAATCCAGCAAGTTAACAGTTAATGAAGTAAACTGTGCTTAGCAAAAAACCCTAATATTATTCTTATTTATTTTCTCATTGTTAAAAAGGCAGAGGGAGGGGGAAGTCAAAGTCAGTTTCCCTCCACCCTCCCGAAGAGCGAAAAGACTAGTTCTCTTCACAAGTGCTTTTAGGAGGGAAATTCATCGCATTTGCAAACTCTCTGAGTATTTTGATGCAATGACAGTCAGCTGTCAATGTCAAAACTAGCCTTTAAAGAGAGATAGAAGTTAGAGCTGGCTTCAGGCTCTGCTTCATTTAATATAAAATTTGTGATGGTGGAGGAAAGGTTTATATTTTTTTTATTAGCTAATTTAAATTCCTGTGTTTCATATTGAAATAGATCTTCATATTTGATATACTCAGGAAGCAGAAATTCTAAAATTTTGATCAATTTCAGTATAAATACTTGACCTTAAATAAATGTATACTGGTAGAGGATACCAAGCTACATGCAAAGATTTCTTGGTATGCGTATGCTTGTTAGCTCACTTAGGTAATGAATGATTTCCGGTTCTGGGACTTTGAAGTGAGTATGACTAGAACTCCTAGGAAATGATTATAAAATGTAGAAAGCTTTCATCTGTCCTTTGGACTTGATTGACTGCTTAACTGAAGGAAGGTTTAAAACATCTCCAACACTTCAGTAGTTCTTAGGGAAATCGTAGAAGACATGAAATTTATATATATATAAATCAATTTAGATTACTTGATTACATCTGGAAGACACAGGAACTTAAAGAAAAAAATCTAAAAACTTCAGGCTGGCTAGAGCTCCGCAGATGAAATCTATCAAGTGACATATGGTCTGTAAAATATGCGAGGTACAAATGCATTTCTTCATAAAATACCACATCTTCCAACACAATAGAGTTGTCAGAGTTAAATATTCTCTATTTTCTTAATAGTCCTAATTATTTGAAAAGCTACTTCATTTAAATGAATATCAGCTCAGCAAATGGCAAAGAAAATGGAAGATAACCGGAAGAAAAAATAAAATCGTAAACAGAAAAATGTTACTAGGAATCACTGACATAAGAACAATGACAAGTTCAGGTATTAAATTATTCTTTATATTACTCATAGTCTGCCTGTCTCTTTGCTGTTGTCTTCTGTGTTTTTTGTTGCTACAGAACCTTCTAAGATATAAAAACTCCTACGAGCATTATATTTTACCACTGAGTTTCCTTGCCATCTCTCATTGCTAGGTCCTCATGAGAAGATATCTGAAAGCATGAAGAATTCCATTCAATTTCTGGCTTGGAAATAAGTTTTTGTAAGAAATTCGTGGTCTTGTTCCTCATGACAGTTTATTGTCTTTTGAAAATCAGTTTGCTCATATTCCCAGGTAGCTAAGAATCATATGCAAAAGTGAACAAATTATCACCAACAGAGGACATGGAGAAGTAATTTTGTTAGTGTATGTGCCTGTTGCGTTTATAAAGCAAGTATTTTGATGGGCAATACATTTGTTAGCAATAAGCTTTAAGGAAAAAAACAGCAGAAATACAACATATTGTCACTGTTCAGTTAGTCTCTATTGTGTTCATATTAACAATGAACAAGGAAAATATCCTCTATCTCCCCTCTCCTCTAATCTTTGATAGTAATTGTGGCCATATGCTACAATATTGCCAAGTGTTTTAGCTTTTTCAGGAAATTTTTGTTTATAATAAATGACATACAACATAGTATATCTTTAGCTATTCTTCATCATAACTTCTGGTCTCTGCTTGAATAATTCATATAAAGGAAAAGTTATAATTTGGGATTTTTAATTCTTGTGCAGTAAAATACCTTGATGTGCACTTATTTCAAGTAAAACACCTAAGTAAAAGTCTGCATGCTGCCAAATATGTTTCACTCAACAATGAGCGTTAATTGTTACTAATTTGATTTTTGATGGGTTCTTACCTAATTTGCACTTAAAGAGTTTTTACAAACTTAAAAAAATGCTATGATGAAGAGGAAGAAGACTCATTATCATTTTTACATATCAGCACAAAAGCTTCCCAAAGGAAAAAAAAAAAAAAATTCATATTCTTGCCTGACCTATCAAGCACTGTGATTTTCTCATCTCATTTCTGTATTTGAAAGTTTCAGTCTTGGAATCTGACACATTGCTAATGTAAGATATGTGCTTCTATTGCTCTGACTACTAATTAATCTTTATAATTATAGCATCTCCAACAATAATCATGATCATAAACTGGGTAATAGCATTTAAAAGGAAAGAAGTGCCTTCATCTACACTGCAGATTAAAATACTCTCAATTGACGGAAGTTGGTGAAAGAGAAGTATCAATTTACAATAATGGACTTGTACAGTAATGAAGACTTAAGTATTACTTAATCACTTTGGGTTTTTTTGCTTGTTCTTGCTCTAGCTTTTTCAGACAAAACATTAATGCTTTGTTATGACAAATCAGATAGAGGAACTCTTAAATGGAATCCTTGACATACATGACAGTATTACTTTTCTCTCTTGAGAGTTTGATATATCAGAAAAAGACAGCTAGTCCTAATGGTCATTCATAGATCAATTTAAAATGGCAAATCCTTGTTATAACAACTACTGTGTAAGCCTATAATACATCAGACCTGCTTAAGTGAGCATAAGTGAATAATCTTTTTTTTTTTCCTGATGGCAAGGCTATTAATGCAGGTGTTCCTGTATAACTTTGGCAGATGGACTGTGTCTCCATCTATCTACATCGTGTTTAATAATTTTCATGTTTGGAAGCATGTATTATATTTGACCAGATCGGAATTTCTTCCTTACCTAATAAATGTAATTAATGCAGATTTTTACATTTTAAGGCTTGCTGCATTTTACATCTAAAGTCAATAGTTGGAAAATGGTGTAATTTTATCTATAGTTACACAGTTAAGAAAGTATGACAATCTTCTACTGTTAGACAAAGATAGGCATTGTGTAGGATGTGATACAATGTTTTATGTTGCTGTAATTATTCTTGTAGAAAAATTTTTCCATATTTAGACTCATGTAACTGAGGTTGATATAGTTCATATAACTTATCAGTTAATATAGCTTGTTTAACTGTATAAATCCCTACTGAATTCACATGGAAACATGTTTTACAGATTTCACAGGATGGTAGGGGTTGGAAGGGACCTCTAAATATCATTTAGTCCAACCCCCTTGCCAGAGCAGGATCACCTGGAGTAGATCACACAGGAACAAGTCCAGGCAGCTTTTGAAAGTCTCCAGGGAAGGAGACTCCACCACCTCCCTGGGCAGCCTGTGCCAGTGCTCTGTCATCCTCACAGTGAAGAATTATTTCCCCATGTTCAGATTGAACCTTCCATTTTCCCGTTTATGGCCATTGCCCCTAATCCTGGCACTGGACACCACTGAGAAGAGCGTGGCCCCATCCTCCTGACACTCACCCTTTAGATATTTATGAGCATTGATAAGATCCCCCCTCAGCCTCCTCTTCTCCAAGCTAAACAGACCCAGCTCTCTCAGCCTTTCCTCATATGGAAGGGGCTCCAGGCCCTTCATCATCTTAGTGGTCCTAAGATGGACCCTCTCCAGTAGTTCCTTGTCCTTCTTGAGCTGAGGAGCCCAGAACTGGACACAGCACTACAGGTGAAGCCTCACCAGCACGGAGTAGAGGGGGAGGATAACTTATGTCAACCTGCTGGCCACATTCTCCTTATGATGCCATTGGCCTTCTTGGTCATGAGGGCATACTCTCGGCTCATGGTCATCCTTGTTGTCCACTAGGACTCCAAGG
>NW_010236515.1:0-25450 GCF_000690775.1 Eurypyga helias
AAGTCCCATGGACTTGTGCACCTTAGGGTTCCTCAGGCATTCCCGATCCTGATCCTCACTGACCATGGATGGCTCTCCATTCTCCCTGTCCCTGACCTTGCCTTCTGTGACTCGAGGGGTATGGCCATTGAAGACCAAGACAAAAAAACACTGAGCACCTCAGCCTTCTCCATATCCTGGGAAGCCAGCTCTCCTGTTTCCTTCCACAGAGGGCTCACATTTTCCCTGATCTTCTTCTTATCCCCTATGTACTGACAGAAGTCCTTCTTGTTGCCCTTGATGTCCCTGGCCAGGTTTAAATCTGTCAAGGCTTCAGCTTTCCTAAGGTGATTCCCGACTTCTTGGACAATTTCTCTGTGATTCTCCCAGGCTCCCTATACCTTCTCCTACACACTGTAAGCTTCCTTTTTGTGCGTCAGTTTGTCCAGGAGCTGCTTGTTCATCCATGCAGGCCAGCTGGCATTTTTACCTGACTGTCTCTTCACTGGGATACATCGCTTCTGAGCTTGGAAGAGAAGATCCCTGAATACTCACCAGCTTTTTGGGATCCTCTTCCCTCCAGACCTTTACCCCATGGCTTCACTCCCTCCACCTCCATGGCTTCACCTGCTCCACGTGTCCCCTGTCTGTCCTTCCTAAAAAGCCTGTATCCTTCCATTCTGACACTCCAGTCACAGGAGCCATCCCACCACGTCTCCATGATGCCAGTGGGATCATAGGCCCTCACGCGTGTGCACGCCTCTAACTCTCTTGTTTATTCCCCATGCTCCTTGTGTTCACATAGAGGCATTTAAGATGGGCCCCCAATGAAGTTGGCTTGTGGACTGGAGCATCTGGAATCCCCCTGTTTTGTTTGCCAGGTGCTCTCCTGGTGACCTGCAGGCTCTGGGCATCTGTTGGTGGCAGTGGTGGTTTTGTCCCCTTTCCCCTTCAAACCTAGTTTAAAGCCCTCTCGATGAGCCCCACCAATTCACAGGTGAGAATCCTTTGTCCCCTTTGAGATAGTTGAACTCCATCTGCCGCCAGCAGACCCGGTGTCATGTAAAACCTCCCCATGATCAAAACCCCCAAAATTCCACCGTTGGCACCAGCCCCTGAGCCACGTGTTGATGAAAACCTGAACGTAAATGTCTCCTGGATGGACATGCAGTTGCTGGCACAGCTGCTGCCTTGGCCAAAGAAAGACTTGGTAGAGGAAGACAATAGTTGCTGTAGAAAAGGCTGTTTGCAACAAGAATTATCCTAAACGTGGTGCTTTCAGTGCTGCAGGGCTCTGGGCTCACTCACTTTGAATGTAACTATATGATTTGTCAGGAGTAGGCAGCCCTTGCCTTGTAAAAACTTTGAACTCTGGTCTTTGTTGTCAATCTGCATTCTTCTCTTCCTTTGAAAGAAGAAAGGTGTCCTGTATGATGTCTTAGCCTGGTAATATTTTTTGAGTGATGTTTTCCTGCAAAGTAAATAAGCAATTGTCTGCCAATCCCATCCTCAGCCCTTCAGAGTGTTTCTCCTTGTACAGTCACTTACACATGCAGAGAATACAAAGGAGAATAAAAGGTTTTGCTGTTTCTTCATACAAATGTGTAGGAGAATGTGAAAACTACACCTGGCAGAGAGAAGTTAATCCTCTTCCTTGGGAATAGGACCCACATTTCTTTATCTGCATCGTGCCCTGCTCCTGCCAGGTGGCAATTCAGGTAAACTTCATCCAATTCAGTTCAAATTCAGAAAGAAGTAAATTAATGATTTCCCTGCAGTTACTGTGATATTTTACAGTACAACTATGATTCCTATGTGGGTTTTAGAACGGAGAACAACAGGCTTATTAACAAAACTCGGTTACAACTTTCTCTCCTGACTGGGTGCCTCGTGTCATGAGGCTCGTGGCAAATAAAACATCCATGCCAAAGCATGGGAAGTTGTCTTCTTTCCTTAACACCATAATCAGAAAAAGGAAAAAAAATATCCGAGAGCAACGGTATTTATTTTCAACACTCCATTAGTAGCCCAGAAGCAATTCAAGCATGTTACTAGAAACTGAACCTAGCTAATTAAAAATAATGTTGCAAAGCTCCACTGATGTCTTTTGCATCTGGAGCTGGCTTCTGCAAATAAACATACACAAAACCAAGGACAAATCACAATAAATCTAAGCAGACAGGTACAAGCAAATTGGTCTGTGGAAGTGACATGTCTCTGCTTAAATGTCTACCGCAAATCCCAAGGAGACATGGTAGGATTTAATCTAATTGGGTTTGCCACTTCCCTGCAGCTTAATGTGAGAATAACTGCAATTATATATGACTGTACTTAGCTCAGTACCAAAAATCCATTTATTAGGCTATTAAAGTCTACAGAAACCAGGGGTTTGAGATCATTTGGATATGCTGGTTACATACTTGGCCTGGTAGTTGTTTTGTGGTTACAGTTTCCAAATTGCTACTGATGAGGTGGTAGTAGAAAAGCAGATGCAGTTAAGCATTCGAATGAATGGCTCAGAAAGTTTTTCTTCTCGCTTCAGAATCTGTAATGGCACCTTATATGTTGGCTCAGTGCTCTGCAAATCTCATAACATTCAAAAACCAAGAGGTTGCTGAGGTTCAGGAATCTGTTCATCATAAAGCAAAGCACCTTTGCATGTGTGGGGTCCCACAGAGTTGGCAGAGCATGGCATAGAGATGCAAAAAGAATTATATTTAAGGCCAGCCTTATGGGGCAACAGAGGGAAGAGCTACTAGTCTTCTAGTTTTCCAGCATTTGAGAGGGTGCAATTAGCAAGAAGCACAAGAAACGACACTGGGCCATTCCCAAAAAATGTGGTACGGCCCCACTCCCACCTGTTCCTTCTGCAAGCGTAGCAGATGACTGGTACGCTCAGCGTGGAGCACAGCACAAGGAAGTAGCAAAGCCATGTCCTTGAAGCTTCTGTCAGCTCGCACAACCCGAATAAAACTCTTACTGCCAAACAGATGTTTTTAAATGAGGCAGTAAACACTCACAATTTCATTTTTTCTACATCACGGTGATTGCTGGGATAAAGGTGGATTTTCTTGGAAGTCTGGAAAATTTCACCTATAGCCATAGTCCTCCAGTGTACACACAGCGAGGGCAAAAATATTTTAAAATGATTCCTTCAGCTCACCCATGCTACAGTGAGTGCCCTACCACAGGGGAAGATTCGGGGCTGTTTGTGACCTGTTACACAACACTATTCAAAAGGTATCGGGGCCTTAGTTTTAGGAAACCAGGCTTAATATATGTGATCCCTACATTCATGACCTCGGATTATGAAGGTTTCATTTTGCTCCCAACCAACGGAGTGGCAATGTACCCATCGAAATAGCTGCCATGAATGCAGGCTTTATGTGCCCTGTCCAAGCTCACTTTACTGGTAGCCAAGATACTGATAACCTTGCATAAGAGTCTGGGTTACACATAATTTTTAAAAAGCTTTCTCTTCCAGTGGCCTGACTCTGATTCAAACACACAATTCTCACAAATGAACATAATTCTACCAAGCTCTACTTGAATCAGACACCCCACCACTTACCTGCAAGGTGAAATTCAAAGAATGTTAGTTGAGGCCTCTGTCCAACTGCTGCAAAACAGCACAGTGAAAATTAATTTAATTTAAAAATGTAAACATAATTATGGGCAAATTTTTTGGTAATAGGACACAAAAAAAGAGCAGATTGTTTGGCAGAATAATTTTTCTCATCGCTTGCATCACAGCACCACAAATGTGAGTAGCAACTGCTCACCAAAGGTGGAGGCAGCCTGAACCAGCCTAGTTTTCTCCTGCCTTCTATCCTTAGGATTGCTTAAAAAGGTTATAATTAACATAATTACTCTGAATGATGTCTAAAATGAATCCCCAGTTCAAGATATAAGGACTGTCTCCCAGTTTTGAAGACACTTCTCTCCCCACACATACCCACCCCTACCCTCACCCTTAAGCACAGATGGCAGCGACCTTAAGCAGCAACCTGCCAGCCTTTTGCAAGGCAAAGGCTGTGTTCCCTAAAAGAGGTAACTAGTCCCTGTCTCCTCTGAGCAAAAGTCATCAGGCGAAGTAGAAACGCTCCCAAATTAGGCCAACGGGCTGCTGAGGGCCAGGTGCCACCCAGCTCTGTGGATAGGTGGGCAATACAGGAGGAAACACCCAGATCTTGTTCTGTGTTCCCACTCTCCTGTAGAAAATCTAGTGGCATCCTACTGGGAAATACAGTTTCTTCTTCTCTATGCTTCTGCACAGTCTGGAGTATGATGGTGAGGTCTTACCTCTCCTCCCCTGGCTCACAACTAAATAGTGAAGAGGTACACCGAGATGCTGTGGTAGCACAGTCCTTGGGCTTCCCTAAGAGAAACCCCAACTTCAAACCACCTGTTTGTGTAGGTACAGCTACCCGAGCACTAGGAAAAAAGTATTTTTAAGAATACTCACCGTTATCAGCCTAAGCCAAGGGCCAGTAAAGCATTCAGCCTTCTGATGTACCTATTTAATCAAAAGTTATGTTTAACATACTCGGAGACACTTAAACTATTAGGAGAGGGATGACCAAGTATTTTTTCTGAAAACCTTTAAATTGTAACTCAGATGGGGATATACTAAAATACTTCTGACTTCTAGCAAGACACATCATGTCCCATTACATTCAGAGAGGCAGAAATTGTCAGGATGGGATCTGGAATGGCTGTAGTATATCACACTACAGTGAATTCACTGCACTCCACAACCTGATGCCCCGTGACAAAGTGTGACAGCTGATCTGTATTACTTTATGAGAGATTGTCGAGATGTGCTGAATATTTTCTAAACCGCTATCAGAAAACATATGTTTCCAAGGGGTAACGATACAGTGGCTCTGAATAACTCATAAAAATTATGAATGAGGTGTTCTCACCTTCATTTGACCTTTGTTACGTCTCCAGCAGACAGAGCTAAATGTGCAGCACACCAGAATGCATCTGAAGAAGAGACAGATGATAATAAGAAGCTGTTAAGAGATGCTCACTCCACTGGCTCTATTAGTTCAGCTTGCTTGCTCAGGAAGAATTTCCCTGCATGTGTGAACAGGAGTATAGATCGATAAAGGGAAATATCCCGGCTGATCCTTTCTCAGCCTGAACTCCTCCAAGCAAGATGCACACACAGTCCAGTGCCTTGTTGAAGGCTGAAGACAGGGGTTGTGCATGAGGAGCCATGAAAATGTGGTTCACTCTCCAGCTGCATTTTCCTGTCTCACACACATACAGCCAAGGCATGTTGGGCTACTTCCCTTTTGCATATAATATGATATGAGATCTTTCTTGCATATAAAAATAAGACTGCCTCTCATCTTTTTCAAATGTCAGAAGGAGACCACTATTTTTCAGAGGTAGACAGAAGAGCCATACCTGTACACCCTCAGAGACACATGTGGGGCATAAAATATATAAGAAGAGAGTTTGGTCAACCAAAACAGAGAACATTCTGTCCATAGGAACGTAATGTACAGGTTGGACAAACAGCCGGCAGGAATGGTTTAAAGGCAATCAGCCTGCCATAGTGTACGAGGAGTGCCTCAGTTCAGGGCTCTGTACTCTCTCTACCCCATGCCTCAGTTCTGCCAATTCTTTCTTTTTTGTGGGTATTGAGTTTACTATGCCCTGTGCATGGGATTTGGGCGGTTGGGAACCCCTGGTGCTCTAAGAGCGTTTGCCAGCTTTGGAAGCCATCTATCCCTTTCCCTTTGATGCGATCTGGGTCACACACTCAACTGATTTAATTATCAGTTTACCCCAGATAAAGCTCTTGAAGCTATTTTCATTTCTGTAAATGTATGATCCAAGACCAATCAGAGACCAGCTGGGAGTTACCTCCAGTGGTCCCTGGGATCCACAGGTTTGACGTGCCCATGATCTTCTCTTATCTTTGACATTAAGGCCTAGAGTGATTTTCAGGGCATAGATTTTCCAAGGCATTTAACAGTCCTCTTGTCTTATTCTGCATCACCTACCTCATTCTCATGCCAAGCCCCCGGGCATGATAGGCATGAAGAATGCGCAGTGTTTTGTCACTGAGAAAGCAGGTTTCCACATGCTCTGCTAAACAATCTCAACAGATGCTACTAAGAAGGCTGAAAAGTGATTTTCACAAAGCTATAAATTTCCTTGCAGCCTGTGGTCTCCAGACAAAGCCAGAGCTGCACACAAACCCATGAAATGGACTGGGGTCCACGTTGGCAGGTCTCAGAGGCAGGTGAGAATTACATCTGGGGAGCTGGGCGGGGAGGACACAAACCAGGTGCCCAGGCTGACTCTGGAAACAGGACTGAGCGTGGTGGCAGGGCTAAATGGCAATGGGTACTACCACTACAGGTGCTCTTCTTGAAGGGCATAGTCAGACTTTATCATGACCACTCAGGGACACCCGTCTCTCTGCCTTCTCCCACCAGTGACTTGGTCCTTAACGTCTTGAAGCAGCAGGGAGGAGGCAGGAAACAGCATTAATGGCACCTATCAACTAAATGAAGGTATGAACAAGAGTCTGAGCAGCAAATATGCTGCATAGGTGCCAAGCCACTATGGATGATAAAAAGGCACAAGGTAAAAAGGAAGGTGATTGCAAACAGGTACGAGCGAGCATCAAACACAAAGGAAGTTGTAATGAGAGCAGGAGCTTGAAGAGTGACAATTCAGCATGGGAAAGATAAAGATGGAACAAGAATGGGATCAAGAGGGAGAGCAGAGAAAGGATGGGGAGGAAGAAAAATTTGAAATGGAAACGATGAAAATGGAATATGATTTCCAGAGGGAAAGAATAAGGGTGAATGAGGGTCCTACTGGGTCAGCCCATGCATATTTAGTCAGTTATAATAAGGTAAAATTGCTTCCTCATTACAAGGAAGGGAATGATGTTGATATGTTTTTGCAGTCTTTTAAAAAACTGTACAGAACTTATAATTGGTGAGAGGAGGCATGGGCAGCACAGTTCAGACCCTGCTCAATGGGAAAACCCTAGAGGCCTATGCCAAGCTGGTTGATAATGACTGCCGTGACTATCAAATTGTGCAGGGAGCTTTTCTGAGGAGGTATGAGGTTGACCCCAGAGACCTGCAGGGTTACACTTAGGTCTCCAAGGAAAGGATCTGATAACTCCTTTCCTGAATTGGCTGTAGAAATGACAAGTTTATTTAACAGGTGGATAGAAGGTGAAAAGACATTGGTGTCTGTTTCTTTTCTTTTCTTTTTTTTTTTTTTTAATGGTGAAATTATCTTGAGGAATAGCTTCTAGAAGATGTTCTGAAGGATTTGGAAGCCTGCTAGACAGAAAATCCTTCTATTAAAATTTTCAGCCTATTAATCAAAACAATTTTTATTATGTGTATCCACTAAATAATGAGAAAAGTAATGGGAACCCTACCTATTTCCTCAAAGACCTGCCCTTTCTTTCAGAAACAAACAGAAACAGACAACAGAGTACACAATTGCCAAAATCTTACAAGCCACATTCTATTACTTCAAGAGCATAATAACAAACAGAAGAAAAAAAAACTCTCATTACATATATTAGATATGCAGAGACCGCAGAGATGGCGTGGAGTGTGAAGGAGGAGATTGGTTATCTTGCTTACTTCAGCACTACACAAGCGCACCGTGACCAAGTTTTATGAAAGCCAGTTCAGATACAGTTTCTTCAGACCCACAGTGGAAGCACTGACACCCCCATGTGTTTCCAGAAGGTGGGCCAGTTTGTTCCTCCTGGAAAGCATTACCCAAGACGCACTGGGTTTGGATTACTATTTCAAACATGTACACATACAGCTTGCATTACTATTTCAAACAAAGCCTGAAGTACTGAAAAGTAACTGGCTGGAATATGAGACAGATGTTATCCTCTACTTTCTGAAATATTTACTTGTTGTAATGAGTCTGTAAAATGCAAGGTTGACTCAGCTACTGCATTCCCAAATTCCTTCCAGACTCTTGACTAACTAACTACCCTCTTTGCCTGGCAACGTCGTGCTGCTTCCTCTAACGCTTTACTCTAGCACCTTCCCCTGCAACGCCTCGGATAGCACCCCTCCTTGTTAACCAGCACAGCAGTTCTGGGGCGACTGCTTCACACTAGGCGCTGGAGCCAAGGCTGAAACAGAAAAATCTGCTATGCCTTCAACTTAACTTTCTTTAACTTCTCCTTCTTCACTATTGATTGTTTCCCTTTCTCATTTTCCTTCCATTTTCTCATTTACTTCCTATTTTTAACACTCACAACAGAATATCCATTTCACTTTTTAATTACTCTGACCGTTCCATCTACAAATTCCCTCTGAACCTGCTTACATTTTACAGCCCCTTTTGTGTTAGCATCGCTTGGGCTTTCATTTGAGTGGCTTTTAATTTTCTGAATAGTTTCTGGCATGGATAATTTACTGCATTTTGAGGTGTAAAGATAACAGAATGTTTCTTTTCCCTTGTATTCCTGTTTTTCTTCTAATTTTTGTAGAAAAGTTCTATATCTACTCTAAGGTTTTCAGTGGGAAACTTACCACCACTTGATCACATCTCATTTTCCTCCTTGGACAAAGATGCTTACATCCTTACCTCTCACACCAGCCAGGGGTAAGACAGTGGGACCTCACTGACTTGAAAAGCAGCAGATTTTGGTCTAATGGTATTTCTTGAACATTTCACCTCGGTACCCACATTTGTGTATGTGATCTGCTATTTCCCGTATGTGCTACCAATGCAGCACGAGATCCATTTCATGCATCTCTAGCACCTCTTTTGTAAACTGTTATTTAAAATTCTTTCTAACTAAGCGTTGGGTGATGATGTATGATTTCCCATGAAACTACTAGAAAGACAAATGAAGTTAAAGGCACAATGAAATCAGCAGCACTCTGTACTGATGCAAGTGCCAGTGCATGCAGTCTGTCTTTTCCCTTGCTCATTAACCTCTAGAATAAACACATTTTTAGTATGTAGGCTACTACCGATACTTAATCCTGCGCCTGTTGCATGTAAAAGAACAGAAGTCAACACTTAGAGAAAAACCTCAGAAATATCAAACCATTATCTCAGGCATCCTGGCAAAAGCTCAACGCAAGAGTAGGTAAAAAGAACATTTCACGAAGCAAAAGGTCACATTTCCATTGCTCGTGAAAACGTACGGGCAGGATGATGTGATAGTCCGTATTTGAGGGTGCACAGGTTAGTGGTATTGATCCTTTTGCCAGACTATTTCCTAGAATAAAGCGTAAGCGCCCAGCTGGCAGAAGGCTGAAAATACGTGACTGTGACAAGAACTGCCTATGGCTCTTTAGGATAGCCTCTGCCTTTTTATTTCTTTACCTTTTAATGGAGTTTTTGTCTGCAGGTCTCAAAGTACTTCACAGCGAAGCCAATAACAATGTCTACACTTGACAAGTAGGTAAACTGAGGCACAAAGTAATTTGCACAGTCACACAGTTTGGAAAAGTCCCAAAACTTTGCCATGGAAAAGCATTCTCTTTGACACAAAGAATGTGTGACACAGAGAATTTTGTTCTTGCTCATCATATAGCAGCCCTGACAGAGAAATCCTTCAGGAAAATAGCACAAGATCTTGCCCTGTCCAACACAGTGGAGTTCTCGTAACTGACACCAGCTCACGTGCTCGCTCCTAATCGATCATTTCTCCCATGCTGAACTACTATAAGCTTCACCACTTGTCTTAACTAAAAGAAATTTGCTTCTGTACTTTGTTAATCTTAAACCAGTTCACAAAACACGTGCGGGGAAAGCACGCAGTGTTGAAGGTGTCGAGCTAGGTTGGACGCTCCTGTGGTTTGGGTGTTAGCATTAGAGCTCGATGCAACAAATATGGGGTTGTTTTAATCTTCTAGAACTGCATGAGATTCAGATTTTAATTGACTTCTTCCCTCCTGAACTCATCTCATAAAGTGTGTTAGGTATATCTGCTGAGTAAATAGAAGACAATAATATGTTTAAATGCCTGTCTAGAGAGTTTCTTCCACCCAGAGCTGAAAATCGATACAGCTCAGAGAGACATCTTTTGTTAATATTACTTTTTCTTTCAGCGCGTTTCTAACATGTTTAATATTTTTCAGTGTTATTTTGCTGGCACCGAAAGCTCAAGCCGTGTCGGCAGATCCCTGAACTGGGACTCCAGAGATGCGTATTCTACTCTTAGAGCCATTTGTAACATCTTGGACAAGTAACTACAGCTCTCCAGGCCCTTATATCCATTCCCAGGCATTCCCTTTTGAGCCTTGTTTCTATAAAGATGTATGCATGTATCTGACCGTATAAACTACGAAGGTATTTAGTGAACTGCGTGACTGTGAGCAGCCCAGTGACTTAACGTTACTAATAAATCCAGCATAAAAATCTTGGTAAGATACAGTTATGATTTGTGTACTCTTAGATTGTGCTGTATCAAGCTGATTTTTCTACAGAATTTGATGCTCCCGAAGACAACCCAACCTCTATGTGTAGTAGCCCAAAAAAAGACAAGGTTTTTGCAGACTGGAATGCCAAAGATGCCAGCAAAATGAGGCAGCTGGGCCTCATTTTATGAGCATTTAAGAGAATTGGGGTGTCCCATGAACTCTTAGCAACAGGCACCTGAGCATAAGCTTTCAAAGCCTCCATGGTCAGCAGAGCCGGTTTACTGTCGCACAGCGGGACAGTGACATTTGTCTACCCTCAGTCAGATTTCAGCCTTGGGGTTGGGCAGGGAGGGAGGAAGCTTCAGGTGAATTGACTCTATTCCTGGGTGCTTACAACTAACATGAATTTGCCCCTCTGGACTGAATACTGTCAGGCTGAAAATACACGTTGGAAAAACACCCTCCTCCTCCCCCCAACTCAGCCTGTAAATAACATGTGTGGTCCAAAATGTCCCTGATCTTCCAGCAAGAATAGATGCAGTGGTGGACAGTGACAACAACAAAGAGAGGGGAATTGGTTAAGTACTTTGGGGGTTAAAATCTGTGCCCTGAACAGTAAATTTTATGGCCAAAAGTGAGTCTTCTATAGTCTCATTTATTATTGCAAAAATGATTGGAACTGGTGACCATGACACTATTACCTGTTACTGCAGATTTATCGGAAATTAGCGGTTCCATTTATATCTATGAGATTTCAGGGATTATTCTGTTATAGACTGCAAAATTGATAGATTTATAACTGTGGTGAATCTAGTTGTATCAACTAATAGAGCAAGTGAGAAAATTTAGAGGTTTGTACTCCTAAAGGAGTTAACCTTTGGATAAAGAAACATTTTTCAAGTAGCATCTGAAAAATTATTGGACCCATAAATTGTCGCTGCTGTAGATGAAAAATATTCATTTCCTGGGGTTTAATTTTTGTTCAAGAAAGATACAAAAAGCAGAATTTAGTACAAAAAACTTTGACTCCACTCAGAGTCCTGCTGTAATTGCTACTGTATCTTTTGTTAATCCTTCGGCATACTGGCCCTAAGGAAATTTTCAAGCTATGTCTCTTCTAAATTCGTTAACATTGTATTGACTTGAGTGAACTTGATTTAACTTTAATTTTGATTTTTCTGTACTAACTGGACTCCTTAAAAACTGAGTCAAACCTGCAGAGGAATTAAATACATGCCAGGACGTCAGGGTTTTTTTGGTTAGGATTTTTTTTTTTTTTAAATATGAGAGCTCTTTGACTGAGGATGAGGCTTGTGTAAATCACTAAAATGATCATGAAGCTTCCGGTAAGTCTGTAAAAGATCCTGATAAGCCCAGGTCCCTACCTCCCAACAAAGATAAAGAAGTGATAAAAAGACTTTGGAATTCAGCTCTCAGGGCAGAAAGTTTGGCCAACCAGGCCACTGATGTTCCTTCCTCCATGACTGCTGCCGTAGGAGATGCTCTTCTTAGCTCCTATGCAAGCTGACAAAGTAAGCACCGTATATACAAACCGAAGGGTGTCCTCAGAAAGACACTGGAGTACTACCGACTTGTGCCTTCGAGCCTGGCTGACAGCATTAAGCAATACCATAACACATGGGGTTGAGCTTTGCAGCTCCCTCTTTTTATGACACGGATCTTTAGGACTAAATAAACTTAATACTGTACCCTGTGGTTGCTGAGAGTCCTCGGTTTGCAGCCAGGACACGTGGCTCTACTCCCTCCATCTCTTATCTGGTAGAGATGGGTGGCCAACATCGGTAACGCTGGACCAGATACATGCCCACTGCCTCAGCTGCAAGACATAATGAGATGAAATGACCATGGATATAAAATAGCCATTAGTTAAAAGAGTAGCTCACGTTTTGTAGTGAAATACAGTATTTGGCTTATTGAACAGCACATAGCTGTTACTTTTGCATGGCTCCTTTAGTATTGATTATTGCAGAAACTGGAGAACTGGCAAAGAAATACGCAATTTATCTAGGAATATAGGTATATGAGAAATATCTAATGGGGCCATAACTTCTTAGTAATGTGTGAACCGGGATCATTGTACACCTACACTGAAAGCATCAACACAACCAAAATATATCACCCAATAATACATATCACCCATTGTGCCACATTCTTTCATTCAATACTATATCCATTGTTCAGGAATATGAAGGAGCTGGCTGGGCCTGCGTCTAAACTCAGTTATGCTGAGTGAAAACATGATGACTTCCTTGGGACTACCCCAACTTCTCTTATGGGGACAGAGGTAAGAATCTGTTTCACTGATTTCAGCTAGAGAGTTGTAAGAAATCAAATTTGGACACCAGTCTGTGAGAATAATTTCTGCTATTGCAACTTATTGGTATTTTTGTTCAAATTCCATATACAGATAAACAGATACTTAAAATGACTTTTAAAGATAATTCAAGGTTTTATAAATCTTAAAAACTTCAGGTGCTAAGGGCTGAAAAAGAAAGAAATGTTGAATTTCAGCTAAAGTAATCTAGAGTACTTGCACTTTACAGGGGAAAAAGAATTACAAATATTTGTCATACAGACCACATCCCCAGCGCAGCAGCACCAACTGATTTTGGTTATTAGCTTTAGAAAGAAGGAAAATCCTTTATCTGACAATCTCTAAGGAAAAAAGCCTGAAAAAGATCTTCCTCCTCTATTCTACTCTAAAGATTGTGTTGAATCTTGAGTTAGCACAAACCGGCACAGCTCCAATGAAGGCTGAGCTATCCCCATTTACAACACCTCAGTATCCAGCCCAGCATGCAAGACTTTTCTGATTACAGCTGCAAAAGATCCCAACTTGGCTGAATTCCTTGGTGCAGAACCAAATATAAGAACAAAGCTGCACCTATGTATAAGACTTGACCATAATAACGCATTTTCTCTCCTTAAAGAATAAATGACTTACGTTTGAAAGATCACAGATCATAACTTTACAACAGTTGTAACTCCAGTTTAAGTGCAAGAAAATATTCTTGAGTATACCTGAAAGATTATATCTTGTATGTTTTTATACAAATCGGCAAATGTGAGAGATTACAAATCCATTTGTGCTTCACTCCTAAGGAATAAACACAACATATTTGGTAGTGCTTATTCATTAATTTAGGCTGAATCACCTCAAATTTTGGTAAGTGCCTTTTTTCAGTATGAGACACTGCTTTACCATGGGCAGTAAGTAATCTGAGTTGAAAGGAGCCCTTCTGATCTTCACAGAAGGTAAATTCAGCGCCACAGTGCAAGCAGAGCTCCTGTAAGAAGGGGCTCCTAAACTCAAGAGACTCACTGCTCACTGAGACACAGTCCAAAATAAGAATAACATAGATTTAAGGCTGTTACTCTTCATCATTTTTTAGAATAAAAAAAAAAAAAAAGAAAAAAAATGAAAAAAGAAATTAACTCTCAGATTTAGCAGAGTTCTGTTCCCCTTCAACTCAAGGGTAACAAAACAGACAGCTTGGGCTGGAGAACTGATAAATTAATGATTTTCAGTAATCTTCTAATGGGACTCTGTTGAATATCAAGTGCGAGGAAGCATGCAAGAATGACACGAGGAAGCCAGTGAGAAGTTAAACTAAATAAAATTAGTTTAACACTTAATTCCCCAAACAGCTGCTGAAGTCCCCCAGGGATTATTTTTCTTTATATTGTTAAAGGAAGCTGAACGATATTATATGCCTTTGCTTTAATACATTAGTGCATCAGTACTTCAGACTGCTATGGAGGGAAATACTTTAGCTCGGAGCCAGGTAATAAAAAGGAAGTTTAACAAATAAGGAGTAAGAGAGCAAGAAGACGGGCTACGTTCTTCATGTAAATCAAAGTTGTTCCAGAAAGGCTTAGAAAGAGAGGTTGCTATTTTCAACTGAGAGTCAACTGAAAGTTAATGGGGACATTGCTAAAGATCACACACAAATGGTTACTGTGCTTTTAATGAATATTTTATTCATGTCACCTTTAAATTAGTTAAATTTGATAGGATGATAATGTAATGCAATATGGCTTCCTCCCCAGACCATTTCAGGTGGAGGGTAGATCAGAATTTAATTTTAGGGTAATGCCAGGTCAAAATTAAATTTTAAAAATTATAGTTTGAAAGTAATAAATCCAAAGTGACCAATGGAAAAAATACTAAGTTAATGAGATGTGCAAGCCATTTAGAAAACCACAGATATTTCATATTACTTTTTTTTTTCTTGTCTGGAAACAAGCCATTTTAATACTTGCTGATAGGGATGAAAGTGGGGAAAGGAGAAGAAGGGGCACTCTTAAAGCTATTGCCATCAGGTCTTGATAAAGTTATGAAGATAAATGCAAAAAGTTCATGATGGAGATTATTCATCATTTGATCAGCAAGCCTGTTAAAAACTTACAACCCCTAAATCCTCTTTCAGGTATCTAAATAAGTATTCTACTTTTCAGAGCATTGTCAAAGAAATTGTTCAGAAATTAGGTTACTGCAGCTGCCCGGAAACCATGAGGTCTGGGATCAGGTAGCCTACTTTCTCCCTGTCCCTTACCTATCATGAAGCTGGCGCACATGAACACACAGTATATGTGTTTTCAATTTAATTCAAATTCAAACCTACTTTCATACAGCCTTACCAGTTACTGTGCTTCCCTGAGTTATTCTTCTTCCTCAAAAAAGGTGGTCCTGGAAAATGCCAAAGAAAGGGGCCAAGGGAGAGTTAAAACAAGGAAACAAGGTAGGAGAGCACAAAATTACCCTGAGGGATGAACCTGAGGCAGGAAGGGAGGGGTGAGAAAGGAAAAGTTTGTGTATGTAGGGCATAAAATTTCCAGTCAAATTCAGCAATAACATGCATAGCATGTCAAAAAAACTAATGATGTCTGATATTTCTGAAGTTTAGTTATGAGAAAGATCATCCTCACTTGTAGATTGCACCAGATCTAAGGGAAAATGTATTCCCAGGTGTTGCCCTTGATGCTGGCTGTTTATCCACCCCTGAGAGATGCTGCTGGAGTTGCTGGAGCTTGAGAAGGCACCAAGTGCCCTTCAAACTCAGTGCAGAAGCTGTGAGTGGGGAAAGGAGAGTGTGCTCCTCTGAAATGGGGTCTGAGTGAAGTGTGGAAACTGAGCTCCTCGGAGAGGAGTAAACACCATTTCATGCAAAGACATTAAACTACATCCTAATGCAAAACTATAGAACACGGTTGTTCCCTTGCAATAAAGCTTTGATTATGTGAATATTGTTAAAAATAAGAAAAATACACTCAGAGAGTTTCAAAAATGTAGTAAATCACCTGATTCTAAGTCATTTCTGGACATTCTGGTGGCAGCACTGCAGCTGATTAGGCCGAGCATGACTGCTAGTTTTGCAGGCCAGTGTGCTTCGTTAGCCGTGCCACAATAGATTTGACACTGGGCTAATGGGCTATACCATCCCCGGGTTCCCCCTCCAGATCATCTGCAAAGTGAAGCTAGAGGAAAGGCTGTCTTCCCACTCATAAAGAAGCCCATCAGGCTATGGAAATGCTTCAGCCTCCTCATTGGCAACCAAAGGCATTTTGGGAGGAATTTCAGGTGGTATTTCATAAAATGTAAAATGAAGGCTAGGCATACGAATGGAAATTACTGTCCCCTCTCTGCACAAAAGTGGGAGAGGGTTAGCCTCTGTTAGGCTCAGGCTGAAGCTAAGGGATGACCCTGCCTGCTGTTAGCTTGAAATGAACAGTGCCCCCAAATCCAGCTCGCTACCAAACACCTGAAGGACCTGCCTGGGTTTAAAAACACTGGTGCTGCATGTGGTTTCAGTCATTCAGGTTTCAGAAAGAGCCCTGGGTTGAGCGTTTTAGACATTCTGCATCTTCCTTCAAAGTCTGGACAAGAGATAAACCTCCCCCGAAATACCCAGAGCTCTCAGTATCAGCACCACCGCATCGTGAAGAGAGACAGTGAATGCAGAGAACTGATCCTGAGCGGTGCTGAGCCGCGGTGCTCCAGGCTGCACCTCCCATCACAGCACATAAGTTATTCTAATTTGTTGCCCTCACTAGACAGCTCACTGATAAGCTGGAATGGTCATCAGGACTATTGATTTTTTTTTTTGACGGGGGGTGAAAGCTGGCTTTCAGCAATCTCTTCTCAAGGCTTGGTTGATAATCCTTTCCAAGCTTTTATTTAAACTCTTCAAGAAAAAAAAAAAAAGCAAGAATGAATTAGAAACTGGAAGAACACAAAGAAGCTAAAAAGGGAAGATCAATAACTCACATACACAGCAGTAAACAAACTGGAACAATTACAGTGAAAGATGGTTATTGATCAATATCAGGAGCAGCTCATATGCTGGCACCTCTGTTTATACCAGACCTCAATTATGTTCTTACTTTCTCATAATATAACTGCATTCTACAATTTTTATCACCAGGGAGATTTTAATTCCGTTTTATTAGTGAATAACAACCATATAATGTTTTTAGGCAGTGGTTGTTATCAGTAGGATTTACATAGCGGGAAAGTGTTGGCTGCCCAGTGCCCCTGTTATAACCTGCCTTACAGACTGGAAAGCTGCCGTGCAGAAAGAGGGACTGACCTCCCAAAGGCCAAGGGCAGGGGCAGAAGCTGACAGAGACCTGGATCTCAGGAGTCTTGAGGACTTTGTTTTCTGGCAACACTAGTCCCTGTAGAACTTCACAGCAAGGGGGGACATTTTTCCTTTACATATAAAGAAAAATGGACAACTATTCCTTATCAGAAGCACGCACACAAGTCTGTTGCACCCTGCAGTTTACAGTATAGTGAGAGAAGCAGAGGACCTGAGCACTTCCACTTCCCTCTCAGGTAACTTGCCTGGTCTGTAAAAACTATCACGCACTTAAATTTTGTTCAATTACATGAGTCAGAGTAAAATTTAACTTTCAGTTGGTTGGAACTTTGTGGCTTTGACTTAATGAGATGTATCAGCACCAACACAGCTTTTCCTTTCCTGGGAAATGGTTCCCTTACAGATATTGGAGGTAAGTGGGTTTTAATTTAAGGCATACGTATCAATCCGCAAGCCTGTCTCCGTAAAATCTTACTTAAAAAGACAAGTTGCTGAAGAATAATGAGCTGAAGTCTGTCTTCTTTAAAAGTTTCCTTAGTAAAATACGCTCACCTTTAAAAAAAAATAAAGTCCCAGAATCCTATTCACAAATCATATTGGAAATTCAGGGGTGAAGAATTAAATCTGACTAAAAAAATTCCAGAACCAAGGTTAACACGAATTAAAATAATTTATGACAAACTTCAAAGCTTTTTTTCTCGAGTTTGAACTATACCATTTTACTAAAAGCTGGCTTTTTAATGAACTAAATAGTTGGGTTTCAAGCCACTGGTTCCAAACATCTACAGAGTTATTGATGAAAATATCTGTAGCTGAGAGATTGTCCATAAAGTTTCGATTTGAAGCATACTTTTGTGCTGCTTCTGCTGAAGATGTCCTGAGCTCCTCTTCAAGCACGACCTTCAGTGCCAGGGCAGTATTGACATCAACAGATTCACACAGAGGAAATAAGAAACAAAACCACTATCTCTGTTCTGCCCAGGAGCAGATATCTTGAGCAAATAAAATAGGGAGGCACTGAAAATAATTCAGCAGTGGACTTGAGTTGGTAGCTTTTTTTTTTTTTAACCTGTTATTGTCCCAAATATTACAGTGTTATAACAGCCCTTGTGCTGTGCACATGAACATCCCAAAAGACATGGTTCCCTGAGTGTCCTGAAAAGAGCACTGAAGCTGGATCCACATCCTATTTCCGTTGGATTGCATTATAAACTTTACCTCCCCTCCCACACCTTTTTTATTTTAAATCCACTCTGCCTTTCCACTTTAGTTTTTATTCTGATCCATCCCTCTGCTGTCTTGACATTCAGGTGCTCTTCAACATCCATCACTGATTTCCTTGTAATCCTTACACAAAATGGACAATACGCTAAGGAAAAAACGCCTTGCGAAGTTGCCAAAAGAGCAATTCCAATCTAATTAGGAATTCGTACTGCTTCAGTGAAAGCAGCACAAACACTGTTAATATTCACTGCAGCTGCTTTGTCAATAACTCCCAGTGAATCCTCCAATTTATAAGAAAAATCAGGAAACTATTGGATTCTATGACACTGATAGATCTATCAGTATTCATTGCCCCTATCCTCTGCAACACAAGGCACAAATGCCAATAACTCTAACAGTCCCTTAAATGCTGAAGGATCATTATTAAAGTGTGCTTGGCATCCCTGGTCATTAATTATAATCTTGTGCACATATGCAGTGTGATTGCAGGAAATAATCAGCTTTGTCTGCCAAATTGGCAACATTTAGAAACTAATTTGTTATGACATACCATCAAAGATATTTAAACAACAAACCCAAAGCTCCGCTGCCCTGCGCACACTGTTAAAATATCAGATCACATCATTAAAAAATAGTTAACATATCCGAGGGGAGGTAATATTTATCCTTGAACCCTGGTTCAAGTGGAATTTCCAGAAAGAACAGTTATATCCTTTCTCCCTCGCAGTTTGCAGGAGAGGAATCTCTCTCCGGAGCGATGCATGGGCTGGGGGGGAGGGAATGGCTTGGATTACACTACAGACTTGCTGTCAGTCAGGAGCTATTAAACGGCCATTGAATAAATGTTTGCCAAGAGCAAAGCTTACCCAGGATTACTGCACTGTTCAGGATGCCTGCAGATTCATTTAGAGACTTCACACTCATATTTATCTGTCTGATTTCTTTTATAGCCCCTGTTGCCACTCTCATGCACCCAGCCCCGCCGCTTCGCCAGCGGAAGGATATGGACACCTCCAGCCCTTCCAGTCCGGCAGCTGGGATCGAAGTCAAGGTGTGTGGGGAGGGGAATGGCTCTGCCCCCTACCTCTGCTAGAACCAGCAGAGGAGCTCCCCACTGCCTCCAGCCCAGAGGACACTGAGCTCCCCAGTAAACTCCTGGCTGCTAAGATATCAACCTGCCCCATGCCCACTTCCAATTTCGATCTGTTTTAATTCCTGCTCACTAGAGGTGATTTTTTTTTCCTTGTTATTTGGTTTCTTCATATTGGCCAGAACAACAGCCCCTGCAAAACACCTGGAGGAAGCAGAGGGACTTCATGAAAACCCTTTCTGCTGCTCTCTCACAGGACCAGTTCCTGCTCATCCAGGATGCAAATCCCAGTTAGGACTTGGGAGGCGTTAGTGGGGCTCATTGAAAGAGCTTTAAACTAGATCTGAAAGGGGAAAGGGATGAACCCAGGCTCATTAGGGGTAAGCCTGGGGTCAGCACGCTGATGTTTGAGGGACGGTGTGCTAGTGAGGTCCTTCGATCTGCTGTCTCAGGCGGGGTAGGACCTTAGAATCATAGAATGGTTTGGGTTGGAAGGGACCTTAAAGATCATCCAGTTCCAACCCCCCTGCCATGGGCAGGAACACCTTCCACTAGACCAGGTTGCTCAAAGCCACATCCAGCCTGGCCTGGAACACTTCCAGGGATGGGCCATCCACAACATCTCTGGGCAACCTGTTCCAGTGCCTCACCACCCGCTCTGTGAAGAATTTCTTCCTGACATCTAATCTAAACCTCCCTGATTTCAATTTATACCCGTTACCCCTTGTCCTATCACTACAGGCTCTTGTAAAACGTACTCTCCCAGCACCCTTGTAGCCCCTTCAGATACTGGAAAGCTGCAAGGAGGTCTCCTCGGAGCCTCCTCTTCTCCAGGCTGAACAAGCCCAATTCTCGCAGCCTTTCGTCATAGGAGAGGTGCTCCAGCCCTCTGATCATCTTCGTGGCCTCCTCTGGACTCGCTCCAAGTGGTCAATATCCTTCTGATGCTGAGGGCTCCACAGCTGGACGCAGCACTCCAGGTGGGGTCTCACCAGAGCAGAGTAGAGGGGCAGAATCACCTCCTTGGACTTCCAGAGGGCAAACTTCGGCCTGGTTAGGAGGCTGGCTGGCAGTCCTGAGGAACAAAAGACTCCAGGAAGGCTGGGCATTCTTCAAGAAGGGAATCTCAAAGGCAATACTACAGATAGTATCAAAGCTATTGATATTTAAGCTTTGGATCAGCAGCAGACCCAACAGGGATGCTGCAGTACTTAAGTTAGTGCCAGGAAAGGACTAGGCTGTGCAACAGGTTTGCGTCAGAGAGGTGACAGACTCTGGGCATCCTGATGTCTGCTAGGGGTGAGCTCTGAATCTGTGGACTATTCTGACCGGAAACACAGAAGAGAAGGTGCCATTTCAGGAGTACCAGATAAGGTGGACAAAGCGATGGCAACAAAGTCAGCTTTAAAACTGTCAAGAGTCCAGAGCAGGAACTTGCAATGAAGTGTAAGAGGTTATGAAAATTCAAGGGCTCACCAGACTCACCTGGATATGAGAGGGAGCAAAACACTTCATCATACCATGTGCATACATAATACGATTTCTTTCCTCAGATCTATGGTCAGAGTATTAAAATATGCATCAAAATAAACCCAGAAATTAAATATTGAGCTATCCAGGAAACAAAACTCTTCTTTTTTCCACCCAAAATGAACAGAATTATTTTAAAATGGCAGAGCACATCGCTTGTGTAGCATTTTTTAAGGAAATCATTGTTTCTGTATTGAAATACGGCTGCAGTTCTTACGGAGTGCTACATGTGACACTTCTCCCTAGTGTAAGAAGCTGAACTTGCATATTTTTCTGCAGACTTTTCTGACATTCTTTCCTCTACATGCTGTTCCCTTCAGTGCATTTTATTGCTTCTGTCCCCTCCCGTAGCAGGAGTCCATCAGCCCAGTAAAGCTGGGGATGGAAAATACAAGAACTGACAAGTGCAAAACACTTAACCGATGTGATTGCTTCTCCATTCTTACAGTAATGACTGTTTACTCCTGGAGACTGTGCTTCAACAGCATATTTTGTTCAGTTTATGTGACAATTTCCTACTCTCTTCCCATGTTTCCTCAGAATCCAGCGTTCCGTACTATTGAAATGGCAGTTAAGAAATCACAGTTTTGTGCAAATCCATTTCACCAGATTCTCAATTGCTGTCATCAGCCACTGAACCAACAATAACATCTTTTCTTTCTCGTGGTATTTTGTAGTGCGTAACTAATTTAATAAAGTCTTTCAAAATGCTTTAAAGGAGCTGATAATTTTTTTCCTAAAGTCATTAATGTTACGTACATTTCTTTACCACAGAGTTTTGAAACCTATGGGTACCAAGGATGCTTCTTGAAATAGGAGGCAATAAAATAATCTCAAATCCATTGTCATGGAAAGATAAGCTGTATCAAAAGGTACATCCGACTATTAATACCTATTATATCTATATTCTTTAAATGTTTCCATGCTTTCAAAGAGAAATAATAGATATGAACTTCTAATTAGCACCTTATAAAAGATGAATATTTTCTATATAACTGTATAGATTTCACCTTTCAAGTGAGTAACATGTATAGCTTTGCCGTGGTGGTTTTTTTTACATTTCGTATCCAATTGTGTAGGAATAGATTTGAACAAACCATAGCCCAAACCACCCCAAAACAAGGACATTGGTAAAGCCTTTTCTTTGAGTTGTTGCAACATCTCTAGAGATAAAATTTTGAGCTTCCCATTAGGATAAACATTTAACTAAACCTTTTCATATAAATGGTGCAAGATCACAAAAGTACCACACCGTATGTAGGGTTTAATACAGTGTTGCTTTAAAAAAAAGCAGATGGGAAGTCATAATACCTTTTAATCAGGACTCATTTTACCTTGAAGGGTTCTATTACAGTGTACCGCATTAAGGCCAACATTTAAATTACATCTAATAATATGTCTATAATTATTTTTTTCTTTTTCTTATTTTGATAAAAGTTATTCAGCATTTACATAAAGGCCTAAAACACTGGCCTTGGAAACAACGTCCTTTCAGACAAACCATTTTAAATTAAATGTCCAAAGAACAATGTCTTTACACTAGGAACCAAACCTAACATGGTGCAAATTAAGGCCAATACAGCGGGAAGTTGAGGTGCTGTCCCTGTAGCCACACAAACAACACATTGTAAGGACAGTAACCATTGTTTCCCACATATTTCAGTAGATTCAACTCTGAAAATGAAATGCCTTGAGGGAAAATACAGGAACTCCAGCTCTACTGGGTTCATTTTGATTCTTCCTTACCGTGTGGAGGGAAGCTGTAAAGGCAGGGCTTGCACTGACCTTTATAGCAGAGGAAAAGCAAGAGTTCCCCTTCTCAGTGCCAAGCCAAGACAATGCCCTGGTGGAATAGAGTCTTTATCAGTGACATCAGTGCCCGTAATTCCACTGCTGAGTACGAGATGAGGAGGGTGCTCTGAGGAGGCAGAAAGACTGTACATACAAGGACAAGCTCCTTGTATCCCTGCCTCTCTCCTTGCCGAGGCGTTTTTTCCAACACTTTAATCACTCTTGTCATTATTCTCTGAACACTCTCCAGTTGTCAGTGTCCTCTTGAATTAAGGAGAGGAGAACTGCATAAAAGGAGTATGCCCGCAGCAGTCACACTAGTTCCAAAAATAGAGGTAGCAGAACCTCTCTCATTCTCTTGAAATTTCCCATTCTATTCATTCAAGAATCTCATTAGCCCCTTTGGCCATGGTGTCTCCTCAGAGCTCACATCTGCCTGATCACCCACAATAAACCCAGAGATGCACGTTACATCCTCCCATTTCACACACAGAAATTCCTGATTAACATTCTCTTGACTTATGGTTGGAATGGGAAGTCAGCTGTTCTCCTCCTTAAAAACAGAACAGAAATACTTACTGGAAATGGCAGCCTCTTTATTCTACATTGGGAATTTTTCCACTTAGATTCTGTGATGAATCAGTGACCCTGTTAAATTTTCCTAATAATCTCATACCCGATTGCTCCAAGCTCCTCATTCTGTTCTCAGTTCCTTTTTTCATTTTCTGTAATTCCTACAGTTTACACTAGCTAACTGATTTCCCTATGCCTTGTGTTTGCATGTTTTCTCTTGTCTAAGCTATACTGCTTTATAGACAGAAAAGACTTTTCTCTACTGGGCCTTTGTGGCTTTTGAGGAATCCCCCTGAAAGTTTTTAACTCACTTGCAGTTTTAACTAACTTTCAACTCTAATTGTCTTTTCTATTTCAATTCTTCTCCTTCGATGACTGGGCCAGCACCATTTTCAGCTTCATTAATTGCAGTCCTTTTAAAATGCAAGATAATGTTACTGCTGAAACTTTGTTTACACGTGGCATCTGTGGTCGTTATGATAACCTGCACCAAATCAGTAACCAGTTTTTAGTTCTCTGATAATCTTCTCTGTCATTATGAGGTGTGGCACAGAATCTCCCATGTTGGATTCAGTTCTTTATGGCATTGCATTCTTCACTTCTTTCCTGCAGACCTAACTCCTTGTGATTTTGCTGTCTTCTTGATGACATGTTAGACGTGAAAGGACCTGGTGGCCCACTGGTAGTTTATAAACCCATGTGGGTCTGTGAATCTTGGCCAACTTTCATTTCACCCATCACAGATAGCACTTGCTTCTGTTCAATCAACAGATCCTTCTCTTGTCATGGCACCCAGTTTCTGGTCTGCTTTATGCCAATGGAAATGAGAAACAATTACAGAGAACTCAGAAAGGTTACTTTTGTGAGAGGTCTTTAGTTCAGCCCTTCAATGTACAGCAGCTCTTTCAATAAACACTGTTTGCTCTACCTACAGGTATATGACCCTTGTGTGCCACTGGCTATTCTCTGGTGGGAAGGTACTGCACCACTCTTAATTTTACTGCTTCTTGAGAATTTGAGCCAGAGGCAAGCATGATGTGGTTAGCACAGCATGTGTCATTTGGCACCATAAACTTATAAACTTCTTGGAATGAAACTGTGAACAGTCATCACATACATATCCCAATTCTCCCTGCTTAAATGAGGAAGAAAAGTAGAACTCAGCATCCCATTCTTTTAATACTGATGCTGCCAGTGACTTACCCTTGGAAAGATAATACTTATCTAGCAAGTTCCTAAGGCTGCTGGGAGAATTATTTACTTGCTATGCTAAAATTAATTATCTGAAGTGCTGCATAATGGATCAGTAATGTTTTCCTCATTGTCATCATCATGAAGTATACTTCATTCATTCGCTGTAGAAAATAAATAGGTTGAAAAAATAACAGGGACATTATTTACAACCTGTACAACTTTCCAAATTCAGAAATAGAAGTCATTCTTCTCCACAAGCAAAGCATTTTTCCAGAGAGATATGCAAAATGGAAGTATGGTTGTTTCTTCCAACTGCTGAAGGGTAGTCTGAGGATGAAAATATTGAACACTCTCCCCATAACTGCCACTACTTCTGAATAGATTCCAGTACCTAATTAGTAGAAGTCACACAAAATTAGCTGCTCCATTTCTGTAACATATATAAAATGCTTGTATATTAAAATTCTAGATTTTTTAAAGTCCTTGTCTTGCACCAGGAATCCTAATGCCTATTTCTTAGATTCCTGGGCAAATTAGGAAGCTACTAGACAAGTTAATGCTTTGAAGCTGCAATTTAATTTTTTTTTTTTCAAATAAACTCCTCTCTTTTTAATATTTCCCTAAAGAACTTGGCATATTTTAAACAGAAAATTGTAATAATAATTATGGATATATTGACCTCTTTGTACTCTTAGGCTGGTCACTCAAGTGAAGTAGATTTTAACCAGCTCCCTGTAGGATTCTGTCAGCTTCCCATGTTTCTGCACTCTGCCTGCAAGTTGCCTAATGCTGTCTTAAGATCTGACTCACTAAAGAAACGTTTCCCCAGACCATTTAGTTACATGCTCTGAAGAACTTAATGTGTATAAGACACCTAGGTGACTGCAGGTTTGTTTGTTAAAGCACCGCGCTTCTCTCTGGGGCTATATGAGCAGATCATCTGGCTGGAGCTTACCCTGGTGACAATGGGAGCTCTAGTGCAGGGAAGGTTTCAGGATTTTACCTGCATTGTTTAATTTTTCACTCAACAAGCTGGAGGGAAGGGATGC
>NW_010236516.1:0-3274 GCF_000690775.1 Eurypyga helias
TGATTCTATGATTCTATATTAGGAAGAAATTCTTTCCGGAAAGGGTGGTGAAGCACAGGCACAGGTTGCCCAGAGAAGCTGTGGATGCCCCATCCCTGGAAGTGTTCAAGGCCAGGCTGGATGAGGCTTTGAGCAACCTGGTCTAGTGGAAGGTGTCCCTGCCCATGGCAGGGGGGGTGGACTAGATGATCTTTAAGGTCCCTTCCAACCCTAACCATTCTATGATTCTATGATTTCTCACTTGCCACAAGTCCCCTGTGTCTCAGCGAAATCTTGGACTGGGTTTTGCATGAGCAAATTTTGGGTTCGGTTCCTCACCACACTCTTGCTTCTACTCCTGTTTGATCACCCTCAGCATCCTCTTTATTTTTTGTCCTGGAGCTTTTCCTCTAACAACGTTCCCATCACAGAACAAATTGGGCTTGTTGCCCTTCTACCAGCACCTGTGTCCTCTTTCACCTTTGTGGCTAACATTGCTACCACATGCCTGATGTGCTGCTGTACCTTTTTGCCCACCACAAAACAGCTGCCAACACAGAGTCACAGGCCACTAAAAGCTTTGCCAAGTGCAAGTCATACCAGCCCTCAGTGTTTCTGAAACCCCTGGCTCTCCTGGGAACGCTGGATATTTGGAGCATGGCAGAGCATGGAGCCAGGTACTGCCTTCCTTTTGTCTTGTGCTGAGCAGAGAGTGGCCCCACTGGCCCTGTGGGACTGCTTTATTTTCAAGGAACCCCCAGTTTTGCTGCCCTGGTGAAATGAGCTTCCAGCCCATCCCCGTATTTCAAAAGCAGGGCACCTCAGAGTAAATATCCCACCCCCACAATAACAATTTGGCCCCACCTGCTCTGTGCCAACAGAGCAATCCTTGTGACCTAAGGGGAGCTTCAGAAGGGGTTTATCCCTGGCAAACAAGGCAGGAGAGATAAGAGAGGAAGGCGTTCGCTTTAGAAAGCAGTTTCATATAAATAACCCCTCGGAGTCAAATGTTCTCTTTATGACAGCGTGTAACATGGAGGAGGCTGTGGGAGGGTGATCCTGTCCCACCATACAGCCCTTCCTCCTCTCCCCTCATGCTCCACCTTCGCTCCCCCTCTCGCAGTTTGTTCATCACCCAGCCCTGGGAGCAGCAGGCAGGGGGGTGTCTGCAGACACACACTGCTTCAGCCACCTCGTGTGGGTGGGTGCTGCAGGGGGTTGCCATCATATACAGCACCTCGGGTGGCTGGGTGCCTTGCTCCACACTTCCTTGGCATTCAGCCTTCCAGGGCTGCTATCTTGCCTGTGGAGGGTCCTGGAGGGAGAGTGGTGGGCTGTCTGGTGCAGAAGTGTGAACAGGGAGACAAGGAGCCTGCATGCTGGGAGGGATCTGTGCTATCCTTGGTGTTACTCAGCAAACCCTTATCATCAGGGGACAGTGTCAGGGGAAGGAGCACCCTTTGCTGTCTGCATCTAGTTTTGGCTCCTTCAGAAAGCAATGAGAGCGCCAGGCTGGACTGGGCTCAGACTGGAGTTTATGCCTCAGGCACACGGAAAAAGGCCAGCATTGAAAAGACCCTCTCAAAAAACCCAACCATCTCAGGGGTTTGGATCTGCTCATCTTCTGAACTAATTTGCTCACAAGTCCTGGCCTTCAGAAAACTGTACTGGATTCTCCAATCATCTTGGATATAGGGGAGAAAGAAGAAACCATAAAACTGTCAATCGTTCTCATTCTTAGATCTATCATTTAATTTATTTGGAGATTTTTTTCCTATCTTTGTAATTACAATATTGTACAAAGTGTAAGATAACATTCAATCACTGTAAAATAAGATTTAATTATGTCATGATGAGATTCATTAGTTAATATTTGTATAGCAGACTGAACATGTAAAGTGGTTAGCAAGTGCTAAGTATTAATCTTGCTGTTTCAGAAAACAAGGGAATTTGCTTTTGGGGAGCAGAAAAAGCACACTAAGCACACGCATTTGTGGTGGATCTTCAGCTGGAATAAATCAGTGCTAGCTCTTTGGCTGGGCCACCTTTGCATCTTTGGCAGAAGCCTTTCCCTCCTCTTGGACCACAGTTCTATCCACAAGGCCCACAGTGATGAGGCTCTGATGAAGCCAATGCAGGAGCAAGACTTTTCCCTACCATAATGGTCTGTTGTGTTATTTAGTATGTCCAGTGTCGGGATGCTTTAATCTCTGTACCCTCCAACTTCCAGGATTTCTGTGGCACCAAAGATACCATGTGAATATATGGACTCAGCCCCTAATGCAGTGCTCACAGTAGCTGGGATTTTGTTTTCTCTGCAGAGGCCTGGGACATCACAAACCTAGTTGGGTTGCATGGGGGGGATTTACAGAGCTACCACACTGCAGTATCCATACCTGTGTACACTGCCACGTTCCCAAATTCATCCCCATCCTTTCGAGATTCTATTATGCCCCCTTTAGGTGCAAGCTCCTCACACTCAGACAGACTGAAAAGGCAGCGAAGTGTTGGGTATGGCAAGTGGCACGCAGCCGCCGCAGAGCTCAGAAACGCAGGAGCCCTGTGAACCCCCCTATGCAAGGCAGCTAATGAGCGAGACTGCACACCGAAGTATTTACTGTTGCTGAAGTGCTTTAATTAAGTGGGAACTGTTGGGAGAGTAAATACAGAAGCAGCAGCTTCCCATGCAGGAACACCTCCCTCCACTGGTAAACCTGCCCTCACTGGCTGCAAAGAAATTCCCACTGCCCCCCTCCTTCCCACTTGATGGAAAGCGAGAAGCCTCACTCATCCTCAGAGTCATCCTGGAGGAAGAAATCTGCACAGGATGCAGGCTTACCAGCACTCTCCAGTGTCTGAGGGGGGAGCAGGCAAGCTGCCCCATTGCCTGTGAGTCCCCATCTCTGCCCGCGACAAGCCCCCATCACTCACACGGGATGGGCGGGCTGCGGTCATGGTGCTCCCTGCTGTGATCGATCTTCCTCGCACCACTGACGGCAGCGTGCCCCCCAGGACACCCCCTTCATCTCAGCAAGGCTGGGGCGGTCGGGAAGGCACCACACCTCTGCAGCTCCTCTGATCCCTACGCCACCTCTTCTCCAGCCTAAACCCTCTGATCATCTGTCAAAAGCTCATTTTCCCCAGAATTTTCGACTGGCAGCAAAATAGGTCATGAGGAGGTACCAGGACAACATGGCAGGCCAGGATTGTCACAGGCTGGTCCCTAACGCCAGGGGGGTTGGGTTAGTTGGTTTTATATTTTTAAGGCACTTGAACAAACAGCCGTATTTTTCAG
>NW_010236516.1:3311-28887 GCF_000690775.1 Eurypyga helias
GGCTTCCTTATTACGGGGCTACCTTAATGAGATGTTTACCCACCTCCGTTTAAATTGTAATTTTGCTATTTATTTTAATCAACAGCAAGTCATAAAACAACGCACCAGCAAATGGACAGAGCGCCTTCTCCAGTGGTGCCTTCCATGAAGAGACCGAGCCCGGAGTCCAGGCTGCTGGCGCAGAAGCTCCTGGAGGCAGAGCCAGCCAGGAGCCCAGGACTTTCTCCCTACTTGGCGTGTCATCTCCCGAGCTTGCGCAGCCAACACTTCCACCTAGTGGCCTGCTCCACGAGCGCTGGGATGATGGATGTCCTTGGGTGCAACAGGGGATTCTGCGGAGGAAAATCGGTAATCTGATGGAATAATCAGTTTATTTCTCCCTGGTGAGTGAGCCTGGGTTGTTCCAGACCAGTGATCGTTCCCCTCCGAAGTGTAGGGCTCCTTCTCATGTAAGGCTGTGCAGCTGCATACAACTAGCACGCACATTACTAAAATAATCAGTAGTAAATTACTTCTGCGACAACACTCGATTGCATGTAAATGATTACTTTGGGTAGTCATTTGGAATAGATGAGTTTTGCAAAGTAAGTTTAAACATCCCAGTGGGGGATTCTGCTCTCCTGAAGGGGACAAACTGCATCACCAAACAGCCGGCGCAGGGAAGTGCATGCCCGCGGGGCCACCTGAGCACTACTCCCACTCTGCTCCTGGCCCAGATGCTCTCCGGGATAAATTGCTTAAGCCTTTTGCCTTGCTTTCTCTACCTGAACTGTGCAGATAATATTCCAGGGGAGTCTGTGAGATAACTAACATGTTACTGGTTTGGATTATTATTTATACCAGCGCAGAATTCTCTGAGGGATGATTGCCTTTGTGCTTGCTCTCTGATGCCATACCTGGACCTTGGCATTACGGGACCTTAGGGGATAGTGAGGGACAAGGCTGACATCAGGCACTCCCTATCTCAGGGCACACCTGAGACCACAGCTAAGAGACACTGATTTTCACCTTTAGAGCTAGGGTTTGATTCTTATGACAGTACTGGGTCATTGCCTTACGGTGTGGTGACTGCCAGTGTCGCCTGAAAAATGTCCAGAAAACCCTCATAATGCAATTACAGCTGTTTCCAGACCCTCTCCTAATCAGCATCAATGCTCCCTACACTATTACTATATGTATTTCAACAGCGGTTTAATTCCCCCTTGTGACACCAAGCTCCTGGACTACTGTCCCCTCTGCAGAGAGTAAAAAGCAAGAAAAGGAAAGCATCAAAAGAAAGCACACACCAGGGAAATACACCTCGTTCTGCACCGCAGGCAGTAAGGGAGTAGAGGTGACAGTGGACACCCGTGGCACAGTCAAGAACAGAATAAGGCTCCTGAAATCTCTATCCAATGCCTTATTTGTTAGGTTATTCTTTCTCATTCAAACATATTGCTGTGGGATAAAGCCTCTAGGCAGCTACAAGACAAAGCTTTACTATTATGCTTTCTTTCAGGGCAGAACAGCTCTGCTTAATACATTTTTAAAGACTATATTCATCTAGGAAGACTATCAATAATTAAGAGAAGAAAACAATATTATTATGGAAATTAAGGCACCTCTGGGTCTTTGAGAACATGGTATTTCCTAATGACTTACTGGCATCCCTTCCAGCTCCCAGACAAACAGCATGGAGAGCAAGAAACATTTGTACCCTGGCAGGACCACCCTGCTCAGTCTAGGTCGATGCACAGGGCTGATGCTCTGTAATTAAAGAAACGTTGTCAAAGGATTTTTTCACAATTCTTCATTTTTTCCATTTGCTGTTTACATTAGGAAAGTAAGAAATCCTTCCTTCCACCTTGCCTCATCATCACTGGGCCACTAAAAAGGTACCAGCTGTTCTGGACCAGCAGGAAACGGTGGGGCTGCAAGATGTGCCAGGGCTCTGCACACCGCAGCACACAGGGCTACATTGCCTGCCGTGGTGGTGGAGGTGAATATCCTGCTGGAATTCATATTTTCAACACACTCTGCAAATATTACATGTCCTGTGCTGGACTTGAGAAACAGAGAACTGGCCCCATGTCTGTGCGTTTTAGAAGAACCACTCCCACACTTAGGGTCACACACAGTTACACATGCAGATACTGCAGCATAGGTGAATATTGCTCCAACAGGAGTTAACCCTGACCTAAAGGAGTCCCTGCCATAAAATTGCCCTGGACAACATGGGCACTGTCCTTCTGGAGATGTCTGTGCTGCAGGCACCACTGCCTAGCAGCCTTCAGCTATTTTGGACACCAGCAGCTACGTAGCCTTGGCAACACATGAGTTTCCCAGGGACTTCCTGGACTGTACTTAGAGCTGACTTCACTTTCATTAAGGACCAAAGTAGTCCCTGGACATGCTGGGTTGTGCTAGTGACTGAAAAAGGCCATTGCTGCTTTGATGCCCATAAGTGCTTGTTAAATATGGCAAATGGAGCAATGCCATAGGAGGAAATGGCTTACTTCTCCAGATTTCTTAAAATCAGATCATTTTCCTTGGACTGAGCTAGGTCTGGCAGTGGTCACCTAATCTGAGAAGGCAGAAGCTGCTCCCTCTCCCAGTGAAAAACTCCCAGTGAGCCAGCACCCAACCACTCACAGGGATCATGGGTACCAACAAATGCTTCTTCCTGTCTTTCTTTCATGTCTTGATTTCCTCCTCTTTAAAGCAGTGCTGCAGAGAGCAATATATCTGCAGTACATCTGTGGCACAGTGGCCACCAGAAATGGAACGACCACACATTGCCTGAGCTCCCATAACTGAGCTCAGGTGTTCTTGGGTGAGTCCAGAAGGGAAACAAAATTTCTTGTCTTAGGGGACCTCCATAAAGCCAATGAGCTACAAGAACTATTCCTGGAGTCTGCACGGATAAAGGATTTTAGCCTTTTCATACCAGCTCTGCACCTACGGAAACTTTTCCTGGAATCTCCTCTAGACTGGGAGCTACAATTAAGCTTGACAAGTTTTTTGGTTGAGCTTTAAATATATCTCCTTCCTCTCTAAGTGATGCTAGTAAGGACAGCTACGTCAGACCTTTGCTGCCTTCCAGTGTCACCAGTGGATACCAGCACGCTCAGCTCAGGCCAGGAGTTAAGTTACCAAGTGACTCTAGTTTCAGCTCAGGCTTGTTTTCCTGTGGGCAAGCAAGAGTTAATGCTACAAAACCACCTTCCCTGGGGTGCACTGCGTCATTATCCCAGTGCTCTGTGCTGTATGCTAGGGTGGGTGCTTTATGGTTGATGTGTGGCTTCAGTGCCATTCTCAGTGCCGCTCCATTTATTTGCTCTCAGAAAGACAGAGAAACAAATTTTGTGTCAGTCCCTACCTATTCTTTAGGGTTCATCCCAGAGAGGGAAATCAATGACTCAGCTTCTTCTTGAGGCACCTACGTTAAAACACAGGGAGTGAAGTCTGACATTTTGTGTGTGTGTGTGGTTCAGCATTGCCATTCATCTTCACTCTCCAAATCAACAATTATCTAGAGTCCCCCAGGAGGGAAATGTGCTCCTCTCATAAGCTTGGAGTAATGACTCGGAAGCAGTGGTGTGTAACAGGATCCCTAGTGCTAGGCTTTGCCTGATAACCACATACACTAATAAAATAACCCTGAGTTGGTTCCAGTCCTTAACATTCCCTTATTACTATTCTATGGGGCCTGCGCTGGGAAGAGAAACACCGCTTGCCTGCAAACTAACATCCAAATGCAAGCCGTGCTTAGCATCTTGCATGGGGCCTCGTAAGTTCAAGCGAGTTCTCTGTGTCTCTTCCATCTCATTGACCTGACAGGATGATCACTCCCTGCTACTGCACTGGCTGTGTCCCTTGTCAATAGCCCATGGGCAAAAATCCTACATTGATATATTTCCTTTCTAATTTCTTGGTCTATAACTTTTTTTCTTACTGCCTAACTCAGATCACTTTTGGAAGCAATGATCAGTAACCCTTGAGGTTTTTTCTCCAAACACCAGATTTCTCTTTTTCTCAGAAGGCCAAAGAAAAAGTCAAGGGAGGTCAGCACAAGAGGTCCATGGAGAACCTTGCAATATATGTTTCTTGGCTTCAGGATGAGATGGTGCAGTGCACTCAAAGGCATAGTTCAAAAGAAGATGTTGAAATATATACCTAAAATAAAGAATCAGCTATTAAACTATGGGTTACATCTAACCTGGCTTGGCATGGGCACTCCCTTTCAGTACCTTCATGCTCTGTGTGGATGTGCTGACTCTTGTTTGTGCTTGCATAAACAGGGCGAGCAGGAGCTTGTGTATTTGCGCTATGCTATTATTGATATTATTGATTATGAGCTCTTTCCTGTACATAAGTCTGCTTGCCTCCTTACATAAGTTATAGCTATTCATGCCAATTTTTAGTTATTTATTAAAAGATGTCTGTTTCTTACCCAGGGGACCCTGACATTGGTTAAAATCACAGCCTACACATACAGGAACAACTCTAGAGTATGAAAGCCACAGCACTCATCCTGTGGTCCAACACATTGTGGATTCTTGTGCATATGCATTTGTTTCAGTGAGACCCTGCCTGGGTATGATAACAGCAGCAGAAGCCCAGGCAAAGACAAGGGTTAAGAAGCAGGCAGAAGCAGAGGAAAGATTGTGGAGAAGGTGGAGGAGAAGAAGAGGAGGATGAGAAATTAAAAATAAGACAAAGAATATATTAATATTTACCTTATCTCATTTACAGTTCACAAATCTTGCTGCCAAGAGACAGTCACCCCCGTTTTGCCTGCCAGGAGACTCGGCATTGAACAGGGAACCACTTGTTCAGGGTCGGTCCCCAGGCAGGAGGCTGAGCTGCCAGACACACCATCACCTCTTGGGTCCTGGCAGCCCTGTGCTCCAGCAGCCCAGCCACCGCAAAGGGAAAGCCCTTAGCTTCTGCCACCCCCAGCTGGGATGTGCTCCCCAGGGGGCATGGCTCTACCAGAGACTCCCTCTCTGATCCCAAAAGCCTACACTGCAGAAGCCAGGACCACGGTATGGAGCAGAAGAAAGGCATCGTGTAGTGGGAGCAAAGTAGGACCTACACTCACAGGAAACAAGGCAAGAGGCCAAAGTCCAACTTTCCTATGTGTGACAATATCAGGGATGCTGGGGGACACCTTCTGAGTATGGCAGGTGACAGGGAGCAAGAGAAGACAGCCTTGTCTTGCCCTGTGCTGCTTCAGCTACAGCTCTCTGTACTATGATGGTTAATTTTCCATAACGCATGGAGCAGCAGGGAATTTCCACAAGACTGACAGAAAGCTTGTGTTGAGCTAATATTTTAAAAGGGTAAAGGAGACGACCCAGGTAATTATAGGCCTGTCAGGCTGACATCGATCCCAGGTAAAATAATGGAGCAGCTAATAGGGGGAATATAATTCATGCCCATCAGCAGGGGTTTATGGAAAACAGACCCTGTCAAATGAACTTAATATCTTTCTTTGCCTTGATTACAAGTTTAGTTGATGAAGTCAATGGTGTTGATGAAAAAACCACTAAGATTTTCCAAAGCATTCAACTTGGTACCACACACCAGCTGGTTTTAAATCCTAGAACAATACAAAGCCAACAGAGTATGCAGTAAATGGATTAAAGTGACTGATGACCCTGAAAATATGATTGAACATAGAAAGCTGTCATCCTGAAGTTGTCTTAGGGTTGGGTCCTACAAGGTTAGGTGGGTGGCATGAAGAATCATAGAATCATAGAATCATTTGGGTTAGAAGGGACCGTAAAGACCATCCAGTTCCAACCCCCCTGCCATGGGCAGGAACACATTCCACTAGACCAGGTTGCTCAAAGCCTCATCCAGCCTGGCAATGATGGTATTTTACATTCATACATGTGATCTACTAAAATCGGCTAGTAAAATCTGTCACGCTAAGATTGGAAGGGTGGAAAACTGTAAGAAAATGTCACTGATACAAACAACTTTGTAATTTCTTGGTGCACTTGGTAGAAACAGGTATAGCAGAACTGTATGTGTTTCAATTCAGTCACATGTGAAGTAAACATATCTAGGAACAGAAAATACAGGTGGTACCTACAGGACAGGGAACAGGCAGGAATGTCTTCAAAAATGGGTTATGGACTCCAATTAGACAAGCACAAATATCCAATGTGATACTGCCATCAAACCATCTGATAAAACACCTGACTGGAGGCACCTCTGAGGGCAGTGAGGAGATAATTTCACCTCTTCTTTTGAAACTGGTGCAACCACATTAGGAAACCAGACTCCTCAGCTCAGGAAACAGTTTGATGAGTTGAAGATGCTCCAGAGAAGATCTGGGACGACGGCCCTGGGATTTGCAAACCTGCCTTCCAAGGCACAACCACAAGAGCCAAACTGCTCAGTTTACCAGAGTGATAGCCGTGGGGGTGATCTGACCACCATCTTTTAGCATCCAACAGAGAGGAAGGCATCAACAACAAAAGTACCTACATGCTGAGTGATACCTGCCTCTGAAGCTGGTCCTTGATGCATAACACTACTCCCAGTATTTATCTCCTGTGTCTGTTGGAAAGGAACATATACTTGTTCGCTGTGTCAGGACATTGCAACAACAAAGGTAACAGCTAAAAAGTACTGCCTTAGTGCCAACTCACTATAGAGTTATACATTTCATTTTTGTGTCCGCTCAGTTTTCCGTTTGCCCCAGATAGCTTCTTTTGCCTCCGAGGCACCATGAAGGGCTCAAGATAGCCAGAGATGCTCTTACAAAACCTCCCTGCTAGGAATATTAATGTGTATCATGCATTGCCTAAGTACATGCCCTTTACTGTGGTTTAAGCCATGATACCATGTTGAGCTAGTACAGAGGGCTGTACATTATTAATTGATAACTAATAGTAATAAATGGCTTCATAGTGTGGACTTGTAGTCTTATAAATAAAGCCCCTGGCATCTGCATTGACAGTAGACAGCATGTGGAAATGGTCTGGAAAGAGGTGAGCTCCCAGCCCCTGTGGAATGCAAGCTGCCACCCTGCATCTTAGCTGAGCAATTATTTATTTCGCATTTCAATTAGCAAAGAGCTCATCACATCCTTTGGGCAAAAAAAAAATTAAAAATAAGGCTGACCTCTAATCCCACTCTGGAGGCTGGATCTTCTTATTTGCTTAACATTTCCCAGGTCCAGAAATAGAAAAGGTGGGTGACTAATAGACTTAAGATCTCTGAGGTTAGATGATGCTAGTGACTGAAGAATCTGCATTAGCTGGCATCAGCACAGCCAGAAAAAGGAGAAATCCACTTAGAGCTGCTTTTCCTGTAAGATAAGCCCCAGGTTCACAGAGTGAGATGCCTCCTCCCTGCTGCAGCAGTGAATTAAGTTTGTCATTTGTTATTGTGTCTTGCCAGCGCGCAAAATAGCAGCCCTGGGCTGTAATCTCCACTCATCTGAGTCTGCACAGTAATTGCTGGCAGCCATGGAAACCAAACTTCCCACACTCATTTATAAACTTGACCCTCCTTGCTTCCTTATTGCTGTATTCAGCCAAGCCCTTGATGGGGGTAAGTGAAGAGAGAGGAAATTGTAAACTGCGTTTGCAAACTAACGTTTGGCGGCGGAGCACAGAGAACTGGCCAACAGCCCATTGTGCGAGTAGGAGCCATTCCAACAGCACCACTGGGCTTTGCAACAGGCTCCCGGTAAAGAAGATGGAGCAGTGCCATCAGCTGTGATAAGGTCCAGTTAATGACTAACAGGCCTTTATCTGCTTTTCATGGGATGTGAGGATGGCCTCCTCGCCTCCAAATCCCACCACCGGCTTCCCGCAGACCCGTGGCCATGCCACCTGACTTGCCTTCTGCCTAAGATCCCCTAGTTATAAACTGGGGATAGCCTATTTCACAGCATCGTGATGAAGCTGAAATTATGATGGCCTCCAAGTAGCTCTAAGATTTTGGCTGTAGGAGGCCAAAGAACTCATACTGTCATTTTCCTCAAGGGTACAATAAAACCTCTAAAACTATTTTGAGCGCAAACAAGGCTGGAGGACCATGCCTAGTTGACATCACACAGAGAATTCAATCCCTCTGCTGAGTCCTAAAAAGAGACCCAGGGAAAGCAGTGTTTGATGGAACCCTCCCATCACACCTGCCCCTGCCCCCCAGGTACCTCCAGGGGCTGTTTCTCGTGGTGAGACTGTGTCTTTTCATCCACATCTGGTTGCAGTCCACTATGAGAAATGCAGGACTGATGAAGGGCTTTGCAGGCACTGAAAGCAGCACAGACAACTTTCAAGCTTGCTCACTGCCAGCTCAGGAAGATCTGCAGCCAAACCTTGACACAGGACACTCCAAATTCAGTGCTCCTCCAAGGCTTCATTGCTCTGCTCTGGACACTTGGCCACCACTGTGGCTTGGACTGAGACTGCCAACCTGATCCACATCAACCACCAAAAGCTCAGCACATGCACAACTTTTAGATGGCCGAACACAGGTGAGACCTCTGGCATGATTGTTAATTCCACAACTTTGTGGCCATCCAAAAACCTGATTGTTTTATAATCATTATGAAATACCTATTGCACCAACAAAAAGCAAAGAATTAGTTGTGTGGAGTTTTGAAAGTTACTAGATTTTGTCTAGCTTAATTATTCAAGAATCCTAACCTTTCACACCCCAGGAACAGTAATGACTGAGATTGACAGGAGTTTCACCACTACTGAAAAACACATCTTTGACCATTGGGACCATCAGATTACACCACCTGACAAATAGCTGATCTAATACATCTCTTTCCTACAATACACTTGTAAGGGTTTCTTTTTTTTTTCCCCACGTATTTTTTCTGTATCAATATTATTAGATCTAAGCTCACCCCAAAAGGATGACTATTTCTTCTTAACATGCCACACCAGATTATTATATTTTGTCAAGACACGTTAAGCCAGGCTGAGTTATGTTAAAAAGTGACACATCTGTAGCAGGTCAGGCATTCAAAGATGGTCTTTTCTGCCAAAGTGAATTAAGGAGTATAGCACCTCATTCAATTTTTTCCTTTGGGAAGATGGAAGCTAATTAAGATATGCTAAGATTAGTCAATTTTTCTCAAAGACAGACCATAATTATTTAGACCTTATTTAAAAGGAAAAAAATATGCTTTGGTAAAATTATTTACCCAAGAGCACTGTGCTTGCCATGAAGTTTATGACTCTAGTGGTTAAATTAGCTTGTGTTCAGATTTGGTTTGAGCCAAGGTTTTCAGCTTAAGCCTAATGCCAAGTGTTACACCTCTGGGAAGGATCTAGATTCTTTCTTCCTCTTTAAGTACTGCCTAATGCAACATGCTACCCCTGGTCATAGGAAGGAACAGCAGCTGCATGAAAGTCTCTTTTCTTTCCCCAGATCCGCCTCATCATTTCACCTATATCTCCACACAACCTCCTTATTTAAATTTCCCATCTCTCTCCATTGTTAAAAAGCCTCCATGGGGCTTGTAGGAGCTTTTGCACCTCTGTGCTGTACATCACAGACTGGAAATGTTGCAGAAGGGGAGTTCAAGCAGCAGCATTTGCTGTGCCTAGTTGCATCTGTTCAAATTTTGCCTATTAAAACCAGTTGAATATCAACCTTTTCCATCTGTGATTTCCTCTGTAGAACTTGCTAGCAGCTGGTTACTACACTTAGTCATGAGAAATGATGCACAGGGACATCTAGGAAAAATAGCATGTGATCACATAATTAATGAGTGCACCATTGTACTGGTTTTGGCTGGGATAGAGTTAATTTTCTTCATAGTAGCTAGTATGAGGACAGGTTTTGTATTTGTGCTGAGAAGAATGCTGATAACACTGATGTTTTACTTGTTGACAAGCAATGTTTACATTAAGCCAAGGACTTTTTCAGTTTCTCATACTGCCCCGCTGCTCCCAGATTCTTATTGAGAAGACACACTTCTTACAGAGAAGACACAGCCATGATAGCTGACCCAGACTGACCAAAGGGATATTTCATGCCAAATGAGGTCATGTTCACTATCTAAGCTGAGGGGAGTTGGCCAGGGGAGAATCGCTGCTCAGGGATAGGCTATCAATCACTGGGTGGTGAGCAATTGTCACATTGCGTATCACTTGGTTTTGTACATTCCTTTATCAATAATATTATTATTATTATTTCTTCTCCCTTTGCTGTCCTATTAAGTTGTTTTTAACTCAGCTGACAAGTTTTTTTTTCTGATGTTCTCTCCCATCGCACCTAGGGGGGTGTGAGTGAGCGGCTGCATGGTTTGTAGTTGCCAGCTAGGGCTAAGCCACAACAGGCATTATGATCTGGCATGGGAAGTCAGGGTTAAGCTTGGAGGTAGATATTTATTTCTTGTATTTTCAGCATTTGAGGGGGTTTAGCTTAACAGGATGAGTGTATCTTTCGCATGCTTTGTTTTACAGAGGACCAGAGATCTTATTAGGCAAGCCCTTATGCCTGAAGCTCTTGGTAGTCTAGAGTTCACACATAAACTGACCTGCTTTAAAGCTGCACACGTGCAAGTGAAACACATGCACATAATTTCATAGCTAGTAGTCTTAGGGGTGGCTAAAGGGATGGCATATGAGCAAGCACACGAGGTCAAAAAACATACTCATAGCACCTTTTCCACAGGTTCCAGACCCAACCTAACCTGCCCAGTGACCTAAAGGACATAACAGGTCAGCTGTAAGGTCCTGCCTGTCCCTGGAGTCAGCTCCCCTTCAGGTGATCACCGATGCCTTATCTGCATCACTGCCTACCACCTGGATTCACACCACTGCCTGCAATTTGCCCTAACAAACTTACCTGGGCTTCAGGTGCAACACTGAATGAAACAGAATAAACCTACAGCTTTCTCAGCACCCACTTAATTCAGTTGCTGTGATTTCTGTGTATTGACTCAACCTAAATTATTTAACAAGGGAAGTTTATTAGAAGAAGCAGCACATGTGCTTGCCCTGTTCTTATTCTTCCCCAGGCATCTGCTTATGGCCACCATTTGTTGGGGGGAGCAAGGGAAAGCTGCTGCTTTTTATTTGTTTATTTGTTTGGTTTTTCCCAGGCTGACATATTTCCTGATGACTACAAAAGCTGTTTTTAGGTAAGGTGGAAAAAGACACACCAAAAAGTCCTGCTGGCTGCAGGACCAGCTAGCAGGAGGGTGTCCTAGGCAGGCAGGATTGATCCCACTCCTCTCCCCTTCCCAGCCAGGCCCATGAAGGTGCTGTCTTGCTTCCAGCCATGCCAGGGCACAAGACGGTTGACACCATGGCATGGGGAGCTACGGCTGCATTGGTGCTCTGTGGCACAGTGGCTGGGTGCAAGGGGGAGGGGGCTGCCGGAACAGAAGGGCAGCAATATCTCCTCCAGATGAGAGGAGGGGAGCTGGGTGTCAGCACCAATGTCAGAGGGTCTCAGCCCTGATGATCTGGAGGAACATTGTCAGCCCCACACCATTACGTGCAGACCCTCACAACCACAGGCAGCAAGTACAAGGTATGAAATTTTAAATTTTTCTCCCTAAACCTCTTCTAGTGGTCCTTCCACCCATCCCAAACTACCACTCCCTTCCCCCAGAGTGCTAGCCATGGCAGGATCTTTGCCCACGGGGCTTAGCGTAGCATTTGTTAGCTTTACTGCAACCCTCTCTGGAGGATTAGATACTTTACAGCCAGTCTTTATGTTGTCAGCTGCTCCACCTAAAAGCTGTGTCTGGGATTTGACTTTTAAAAGCGGTTTCTCTGAGCGCACAGCACTCCTGTGGCAATGCCTCCATGAGGAAAGTGGGGAAAGTGTTTTCCTGTTCTCCCTCCTGTGACTTTTTGTGTATTTACAGATCAGACATGTCTGCCTTCTGTCACCTCTTCTCACGATTATGCCCAGTTCTTTCATTCTCTGTGTCTTCCACCCTCTCTGCTCTCTACCTGATCATCACCAGTTGGCTCAGTGATGGAAGTGTGGTGAGAACATGTCCAAAAGACAACTCAGCACCCTTCTGACTGGTGGTTGTCCTTCTTCAACCTTAGACTATTTTCCAGGGCCACTTTTCCCATTAGCTGTTTCAAATCCTGCTTTCCAGACGTGTGTAGAGCCCCTTTCAGCTCACCCTCATTTGCAGACTTAATAATTCCCTAGCCCATCCACCAAGCTGGTAATGAAAACATCATATTATAGGAGACCCAGAGTACCCACTCAATAAATCATTACAGTCTGACAGCAGATCATTGAAGACTTATCTTTAGATCTGTTTATCCCTTTTCAGCTAGTTTGCATAGCTCGATGGCTACAGTAGACAGATGCCCTACTGTTACCACAGTTTGTACAATCAAAGCCCTAGCAGTGGAGCAGCATGAGAGTAACCCTTTACAAGGGAGTTACTCTAGGTGCACCCTCCGAAGAGGCAGATTTTTCCCTTGCAGGAGCTCTCGGCGCAAGAACGAGATGGCTGAGCTCCACTTCTGGTAACTGCAGTAAATGAAAGACCAGACTCCACGGTGTATTTAAGGGAAAGCTTTCTGGAGCCATTAAGTTACTAACGTCCATGTACACAGACCTGAAAGAAAGGTGCTGAATTGATGGATGTACTTGTCATATTTATGGTTTCTAGCAGAGTGATGAATGTGCTTTGTGGTTTATAATGCGATGCTCATTTAACTCTGCTTTTTAAGATCAGGTTGATTTATAGAAGCCAGCATTACTATTGCATTTCAGTGGGGTGAGAGGGATAATATTATAGCACAGAGGTTTGTCAATTAGTCTTGCATGACAAAGCTAGGCTCCAAACGGAGGCCTCTGATTGGGGAGATTTAACTCTGGCAAAAAGGGATTCCTTTTAAACACATCTCTGGTGCTGCACTGATTTATATCTCTACCCAAAGTTTTCTGAAAGCCCTAATTTATGGGGCTAAAAGTTCAGCCGGCTCAGCAAGTCAATCCGGAAAGGTGTGCTCCAGCACACAGCACATCTCTGGCTGTTGCTGACTGGTGTAACAGATGTCAGGTATCACAACCCAGCTGTAACAGCACACCCCAGCACAGTCCCTGTCCCACTTTTCCAATGATGGGTAATGGTTTGGAGTACATTTGGTTTTATTACCTATGGAGGAGCACTGGATTTTCTGAAGTCAGGGGTTCAGCGTGCACCAGAAAGGGAGGGATACAGAATCTCTAATCACGTAAGTCAGTGCAGGCATATAGTGCTAATGAGCACTTTGATTTACCAGACTTAGCACACATCAGCATCCATGGTTTCAATCTCTGCTTGGCCATGGACTCTCTTCTAACTGTTTTGGCAAGTCTCTTCCTCCATCAGCCTCATCTTTCAGGTCTTTTTAAGGCTAAGAGAGTACTTACCTGACACAAGTAATTAGCAATTGGACAGCACTTTAAAACTACCAGGCACTTAAAAGCTTAGGTGTTTAAAGCTTTTTCATCCCAGAAGGGAAAATGGCAGAAAACAAAGCCTACATGTAGCACAAGATAACATCATACTATTTCTGGTACGATCTTCCATATACATTTAGCTCAAAATGCTTTGCAAGGTAACTGGAAATGCAGCTAGGTATCAAGATAAATATAGCAGAACATCAGAGGTGGATACAAGAAATTTAGAAAAGTGAAAATGTGTGAGGACAGAGAAGGCAAGATGGCCCATTTAAACCAGCCAACCCACCTAATTATACTTTGTTCACTTTCTCGACTCTTGGGGCTATGTTTACTGCTGTTGCCTTTATGATGTCTTCCCCCTGGGAGTCCATTACATGCCTGGTTTAGTCCCTGGGACAGCGATTTTTCAAGTGGCTGGACAGCATGAGGAACAAAAATCCGGGTACACAGCTACCCAGTGCTGGATGGACACCCGCAGGCCCATCTGCCGGAGTGCAAAGTGGGGGCAGCTTCATTCTGGGAGGGGAGGGAGCAGACCTGGCCAGAGATGCTGTCAGGGATGGGGGGACAAATGCATCTGCTGATGAAGGGGTCCTGGGGGCAAAGCTGGTACGGGGCTGGTGGCATAAAGATGTGGTTGGGTTTGTGGAGGAACCCCATCTGTTGGCTCAAACACTCATGATCTGGGATGTTTTTGAAGGCCAGTGAGAGCACCCCAAGATAGCCCTGGAAAAATGCCTCCCTATCAGAGGAAAATGCTCCCAATAAACCATCTGCCAGCAGTGATGTTGCAGTCAGGCTCTGTCACAAGAAAGGCCACAGACAGCCTATATATTGCTCTGATGTGGGTTTCCTGCTGGTTAGTTCTCACTGCTATTTTTAGGCCAAGGCACTTAATGCCTTCAACTTTCCCCCTTTTTTTTTTTTTTTCCCACCATCAAATGGCCATGAACTCTCTCGCAGTCGGCAGAAATTTGTATCCTTCAGCAGTAATAGATCCATCAAGAGTAGGCTGAGATAACTGAATACAGAAATGCATATTTGAGATGCTGTTCATTTTAATAAACTACACTGCATGAATGGAATAGATACTGAATTTAACATATACTGGCATGAAATAATTCTTACTAAATGGTGTCTGGAGTCAGCTTTCAATCTAATTTCCCCTTTGTAGATTTTTGTTATAAATAGATTTTATAAAGATCAGCAAATTAATTTTTTTAGCATGTAGCAGGTTTTCCCCATAATGGAGAGGACAAGTCTGGTTAAGCATCCACCTGTACACTTAAGGGACCGAGATTGTCTGTTGGCCCCAGTAAGCTGAAACTCATCTGAATGCACTTCATCATAGAAAAAAAATGAATTTTTCAGGGGTCCAGCAGGCTTTTGGAAAGCTAAGGCTTGTGTCAAGGTTAATTAGGAGATAACTTTGGAACGGCACCAGGGTAGCTGGCCTGACAGCAAAGACAGAGCCGTTGGGCTGGCCCTCACCCAGCCCTGCTGAGGCTGAGTGAAGCTGGATGCAGTGAGCCGGGGAAGCTCCTTCATGCCCTGGGGGGACTTGGTAAGAGGGATGGCTTTGCTAAGGTGAAAGACAGCTCTCTACAGCAACCCCTCTCAATGCTACTGCTCTTTCCCCCCTCTGCACCTTCCAAAATGGAAGGTAAGGGCTTCACACAGATGTGGTTTCTTTCCCCAGATCTTGTTCTTCTCTTATTCTTCTTCAAGCCATGAAGTTTACTGTTACAAAGCCAAGGGGAACATTGAGATTACCCAGCCTGCCTGCCACAGGCAGTGGAAACAGAGGTGGTGTTCGTCCTCATCACCAGTCTTTGGAGAGGACAGGAGAGATGCTGCCCTCAGGCACACAGCCTGTGGACAGAGCGGATGAACATATTTGGTGGATATTCCCTATAAAAACAAATGGGGGAAGGGCAATATAATATGTTGCAGTCATTAAAATAGAAAGATGCTGATTTCCCCAAAGGCTTTACTACAGGGCTTCAGTCCAAAGCAGCTCGCACCATATGCCGCATGGCCAGTGTCCAGTACACTAGCATTTTATCTCCTTGCTGGAGGAGAGACCTGTTTGAGCATTCCCCTCTTCCTGGCTGCTGGTTTCATGATGAAATCTGTGCCAGCCTATTCCTCCTTGACAACATGCTGAATCCAGCCCAGCCTCTTAGCAGCTAGAGCTGTTGGTATCCAATGAGCCGTTGGGCTCAGCCCAACTCCTTGCTGGGGGAAAAACAAGCATGCCTCACCACAGGGCTCCACAGCTTTTTACAGAGTCCCCAACATGTGACAGTGTGGGGACCACCCCACTGTCCCCTGAAGGTGTATCTCTAAGTCTAGGACACTGCAAGGACACATGTCCCCACTCACCTCCCTGGTTCTGTCAATGGGTTTCTGATTAAAAGCTGATTTAAAGAGTTCTGCTGCCACCACAAAGAGACTTTGTGTAAGATACACTCTCAATGAAGCGTGTGTCCAGGATCAGTCTTGAGCCCAGGAGCCCAAACTCAGGAGTCAACCTGAAGAGCTGAGTCCAGACAAGCATTACACTGCTGCCCAGACCCAAACTCTCAGTCAGGACATTGGGAGTGACAGGGGAGAGAGCCAAGCACTCTCCAGCTCTGCCCACTAGCAGATACCTCCAGCTGACTCTTCCTATGAACAATATGGACACACTGGGCTTAATCCACTGGTCATGGCACTTGGAACACAGTTAACCTTTCAGTCAAGGCATAGCCTTGACAGGTCTAAGCAGACTTGCATGGAAAAAGGACTCTCCACTTCTCCAAATTCTTGCAGCTCCAAACCAATGACAACATAGCCACAGTAAGCAGCAGAGACCAAGCTGCAGGCATTTTATCAAATGACTGCTGTACAGACTGTTTATTGTCCATTTGATGCCAGTCCTTGTCAGCATCAATATCCTAATTTCTCTTGCTACAAACAAAGGTTAAGTGAGTCCAATTACTCTAGCAAGGTAATATCAATAACGCTACTAATTACAGCAATTGCATTATGGATCATTAGTTAGTGATTATGACTTTGTCAAGTGCTTGGCAATTTTATGCAAGAATCACTCATGATGTGTCATGGAAAAGAAATATCTTCCTGGCACTGCTAGTTTTCAGTCTGTATAAATGATCTGAAAAGTTTTGTTGAAGACTGCCAGCAGTTTCTTAGGAAAAGAGATGTCTGTCTAGTATTTGCAGTTCCACAACACAAAAGAGCAAGAAGTTGATAGTAAGAGAGGGGTAGAGGGCTCCTACCATATGCAAATGAAAATTCATTATTTTCAGTCCTGAAGAGTTTAAGAAAACAGGATCCCACACAAATAAAAAGGCCCCAGTTTGTGTGAGGTATTGACGCTTTTTCTAATAAGAGGCATTAATATCCTTACATCTTCCCTGGAGAGTCTTGGCATGTCTTATTTTATTTCAATAAATAATTAATTTAATTTAATTAAGATCATCCAACAGCCTGGAGACAGGCTTTACTAATTCAAGATTCATGGGAAGGTCTAAGCATGTAGATGATAAACACAGGGACCATTTTTTTTTCTTTAAATTAAATTGGAGGTGGTTGAAAGCTCTCTGTGTCTTGTAAATTTTCCTCTGCCTCTAGCTCTGCTGTCAGAGCAATGGTGACCAAAGACACTACGTTCCAAAAGACAAGTGGTAGACATCCTCTCTGTGACCCCTTCCTTGGTCACAAGCAAGTGATCTCTAAGTGTCTAGATGACACTGAAGAACTTTTTGCTGATTTAACAGCTTTTCAGGGTTTTTCCCAAGACCGTCTCCACCTGATCATAACCCACGTTTTCAGCCCCTTACCTAAGTGAGTACTAGAATAATTCCAACCCAACTTTCATGAAAAATAAAAGGAAAATTTAATTTAAAGGCAGAGAAAAAACCCTTAAGATCCACTAATCTCACACACACACGATAGACCATAAATTTCACCCTCCATTTCTTGCACTGATATGCAGTAGAACTAAAATGCCTGTTCTAGACAAGGTCCTTGTCTAGAAGATGATGATCTTCCTCAGTTCATCATCCCATTAACAACTTCAAGGACTCTTTAGCATTTTGAAGGATCATATGAATGTCTGGAAAACTTATGAAGCTAGAGCAAGCAGCTGGAAACTAGATTTATTGACAGACAATGCTAGGGTGCTGGAATAGCAAGCATCTTGTCTTCACAGGTCTTGACCTCTATACTGTGCTCTTCACTGGCCTTCTGTACCTGCCTTATTAGTCAAACTGGCAAAATAACCAAGGTGAAAGTCCAACACATAAGAATGCTATAACCTACCATCACTCATCATATTTGCAGAAAAGGGGAAAAACCTTTCTTGACACCTCCAGCCTTAACAGTGAAATACAAGGCTGAATATTTGCCAAGCTGCATGGCTGGACAAGTGGTGCAAAAAGCAAGTAAAGTTATGGAACCTCAAAATCATGAGATGGTAAATCTGAGGATGGACATGACTGTCAAAAAGTGGTACCCAGAAAATATAACCTCCTAGACCAATTTCTTCCACTTTCTGCCAAAACAAATCTCAACAGACACCAGCGCTCTTTTGGCCATAAAGCTGTAATTACAAGCAGTGATATATTCGCACTGCTTCTGTCAGGAATAGAGCAAGCCAAAGCAGTAGGAGGGAAATCCAGATCCTCACACATGTTGTATATACCACAATGAAAACTGAGAAGACAAGGACTTGACTTCATTTACTGCCACATAACCTCTCAGACTTAGGAAGATGGCTCAGGTAGAGCTGCAGGAAATATGTGGTCCATAGTTATGTGAGATATTTAACAGACAAAGCAGATGCTTAGTAAGATTTTAAATGACTCATTGGAGGAAACCTTAAGCAAGAAACAATATACACAAGCACATTAAATAGGACAGTGTCATGGTTTTTTTTTCCTTTTTTCCAAGCAAAGAGGAAAAAAACTATCTTTAACTACTATAATAATGCAGCTCCTGTCCACATCATAGGAATACCAGCTGGAAAAAGAGATAATTCACCTCTGTTTTCATTTGACAAGATCAGATTAATTGTGATGGTGTGCAGCTTTGGGTCACAAGTGTAAAATCTGCACTGTTTGTTCTCTGCGATCAGCATTGATTTACCCTCACTTGAACTGAGAGGTTATTTAGGCAGTAATTTCAGCTTCCTGCAACTCAGAAGCAATAAATGGATTCTCTCGTGCATTTGAGACATTTTTACTGAGCACATTCATGGGGGAGACAACTGTTGATTATACTCCAAAGGCATCTGAAATAATAATTATGATAACAAAATGTCACAAGAAAAGCATGCCTTCTAATGGCTTTCTTGCATGCCTGCTACTTGTTTCTCTTTTATCTGCCTGACATGCTCATAAATATCCACCTTCCTCCTCTTCCTTCTTAGGGCTCCAGGAAGAGAGTGGCAGGCTGGGGAGAAGGGAGTGAGATACAGGCAGGCCAGCTGTTTGTGACATCCCTGGTGACTGGGGAAACTGGCACTTGTCATGCATTAGTATGTGTTGAGCAGCTTCATGGCAATGGGAAGTGCTGTTGTACAAAAGCATCGGGTACAGCAGAGACCACAGCCTACTCCTGTGTGTCAAAGTGCTCAAGTCCATGACCAGTGGCTGCAGACCACTGTTGCCTTGCCAGTTGCTTTGTGGCTTGTGCAGCCTAATTTCTGCCAATCCCATTGGCAGGGGACATAGGAGGGGTCGTCTACGTGGTCCATGAGAGTGCACCAAGGAGACATCAGCACCAACAATTCCCATCCAAGCAATAGCATCATGTTTTAGTGGTGGATTTTTCAGTGTTAAGGTAACGACTGGACTCAATGATCTTGAGGGTCTTTTCCAACCTAAATGATTCTATGATTCTATTACACAGCCTGAGGCACAAAGAGCAGCCTTTATGCAGGCAGGCACGCACCTTGGCTAGCTGGACTGCACTGCTTCCACGACCTAACCCCCTGGAGACACTTGGTGCTGCATGGTTGTATGGAGCTCAAATAAATGCTGGCTCTAAGAGAAGAGATGCTCCACTGCACTGCACACTGTATGCACACCCTGTTATCACTGTCAGGCAGAAGACAAGTGTCTAGCACTGCACAAGTGTAGAATCCCCCTCCACCTATGCCTATAGTCCAAAAATTATGCCTTTCACCAGGGAAGTCAAATTGTGCCTCATGTAGCTGAGACAGAGCTGTGAAAAGTCACAGAGTTGCCACTCCATCCTCAGCACTGGGACTGTGCGCCACATCACTAAAGGAGACGCAGCTGTCTGACCCCTGCTTCCTCAGTGCATCCATTCCTGAGCAAGGCATCCCTTGCTCATACTGTGCTAGGACAAGTTCCCTGGCTGAATAAAATACTGCAGGCTGCAGAGCTGTCATTTTGGCACCACTCACCAGTACTAAATTTAATTTTGAAAAGGGGAAAAGAAAAGGGAAGAACATATCTGTTGGTTCTTGGCATTAATCAGTGAAAATTACTTCACTTCAGTGAAACCAAATGAATGTAAAGGTAATTGAAATGCAGCGGCCAGCAGGCTGACCACCTCAAACTCAATAGTAATATAGTCTTTGTGCCAATTTAAGAATTATTTGGATTTTTCTCAGGGGTTTTTCATATGTATAATTACATTTGCATATAGGACCCCTGTCATATGCCAAGCTGACAGCCCTAAAGACTGCAGTCCTCTGTTTTTATACTAAACAGATTAAATCCAGGGAACAGATGCTGCCCTCTCAGGGAGTCTCATCCTGTCCATCAGAGATGCAGCTACTCCACATTGTTGTATAGTTACTGACCAGCCCTGGTACCAGTGGAGGAGTAGTTTGAACAAAGATGTTTATCCCCATACCTGTATTTTATTAGCCTGCGGTTCTTGAGCCAAAACTCTCAAGCAATTCAAGCGCAGCTCAAATGTAGGATCTATCCCACGCTGGAGGCATGTCAGTGCAGGAGCTGCAGGTAATCCATATCCCCAGCTGTGATGGGAAATGGATCAAACCACCATAGCCCTATCCTCATGTCTGAATCAGACCCATCCCCTCTCACCATGGAGAAACAGGACTCCTGGCCAGCCTTTGTCAATTACTGCCTGTAAAATTGGACACATCTATACCATAAGTGTCATCCATACACATTGTCAGAAGGATTCCTAAGGAAGGAGGTCCCTTAGAGGCAAGGGGACTGCTCAGTCACAAGTCCTGCCTGGCTGTTGACCACAGTGTCCAAATCGCTCATACATGAGATGCTAGTGTTTCGTTCCATGACTAAAGAGTTCAGTAAGCCCAGATCCCAAACACTCATGGGTTGCAGGGCTTTCTGCTGTGTCTGTCTTCATGTAGCCCAGCCCGTGAGGAGCAGCAGCGCTGGCGCAGGTTGCTGGTTCCTCTTCCTCCCACACAAGCGGATGCTGCCTTTGGGGATTTGAACCAGCACAGCAAACTGGTTCACACGAACCCTGGGCCAAATCATCTCTTTGCACAGGACATCTGGGTGTAGCATGAATGTTATGTGTAAAATCAGGAAGCGAAGATCCAAAGGCTGACCAGCCCGACCACTGATGCAGCAGTCTCATTTCATGACAGTGTACCCACAAGTGTGACTGGCACTTGGTCAGCTCCAGCCTCCTCTGAACCGGAGCCATGGGACTGTTCTGCTTTTCATTCTTAATCCCCCAAACCCAACCTATCTTTCAGTGAGTCTGCTCTTGACATTTCTTGCGTGGCAAAATGAGAAGACTGACTTGTTAAACCATTCAGACAGGGAGGGCTAAATGCACTGAGCATCTCCCATATCTTTAATTCAGGCACAAAACGGAGGGTGCAACAACAGGGCATGGCACAGCATGCTGATTCTTCTGTCAGGAACAACTTAAGCTGGCAAATTTTAAGCTCATACTTCTGATCACGAAATGCCTGCAAACACATTCAAGATTTTAGCACCTGCACTCATTATTCAGAATTATTTGATAAGCATTTTGTGCAAACATGTTTAACTACACATGGATCATCCACAAATCATTTGGTGTGACCTTCATTCAAGAGTTCAGTATTCACAGACTGCCAAGGGACCTGTCAAACACACCGCTCTTTTCAGCCTTGATTTCTTCAGACTGAAAAAGGGGAACCATTCCCAGGAAGAAGGATCAGAGGAGAAGACAAGCGTAAAAGATCACGGGACATTTTTGCTTTTCCAGGAGATAAAGTATGCCCTCAGACTGTGAAGGCAGGGTTCAAATTTAGAAATATTTTCATCCTTTCCAGACTAAAGGATCAAGAAAGTCATTGATCTGATCTCAGGGCTCATGGAAACTTTGTCTGCCATTTTCTCTTCATGATCTCAAAAAGTAATCACACTTGCATACATCAGAGTGATCTTCTCCAGTCAAATACATTTTTCTCTCTGCCTTTCACATCTACCAATTGCTTTAGCACCGGGGCTCTGGCTAGAGCTATTAAAGGGCCTGCAATGTCACGCAGTCCCCTTTGTAACACAGCTCCCATAGGTGCACCCACTCTCCTCCTCTCTATTTGCTTGTTCCAATTTTGCTTTTTTTCATTCTGGAACCAGAAAAGGAGGAAAGGGGAAAGAACAACCTGTGACAGACACCAGTGATATTGCTTGATAAAAGGTGCTCTTACACCACAGTGATGGGTGAGAGGAACCTAGAGAAAATCAAATTTGACTGACAGAATCAGTGCTGGATCTCACTCACCTGCAGTATTGGCATTATAGTGCTAAAGTTCCCATCTCTAACACAATAATATTTCACATACCTGCCAAGCATGCTGATTTGAATGTATTCATCTCCCGCTTTCTGTCACCACCTACCATGGTTCATCACAGCCACTGTTGCATTATTAATATCCTTCCTCTGTGTGTATGTGCATGTTTGTAACCCAGATGGAAAAGCGCTCCACCTTATCAACAGCAATCTCAGTGGAGGGCACCGTCTGGGGATTTGGGAAAAATTCACAAGTCTGCCCTGCTATGTCAGTTGGAGGAACAGTCCACTGTTAGTTAAAGCATCCCCTCCAGCTGGGCATGTGCAATACAGGTGAAGGATGAGGTGACAGTGAAGAGAAGAAGGGTTTACACTTTTAAATGGCACTTATCAGGAAGCCATCCTGATAAGATCAGTTTGTGAAAAGTTCGCAGCTGAATGGGGATTTTACCCCAAACTCTGCAGGAAACCAGAGATAACAGCTTTGCCCAGCCAAAGTGGTCACTGGGAGGACATCATGCAAGATTTTCATAAGCTGACATCACTGGCAATAGGAAGATATTATTCCATGATTTCTGACCGGTGAAGTGGGAAAACTTATGTCCCATGGCAGAGTAGAGCAATAAAGAACCTCAGCTATTAGTCACGGCTGCTGTTGGAAAAAAAATTGCTAGCCAGAAGACCATTGGTATGAAAAGAAATGTTAGGGGCACTGACACACAACGCCTACTTCAGGAAATACTGGGAAAGAGCATTAAGTTGAGAGCCCCATGTTTCCCTTAACATCAGAAATGGCTGATGGCTCTCCAGGACACAGGGATATGATCACTGATGATTCCAGTGAAGACTCCAGAGTTAATAAATTTCTCTAATCCATGTTTTGTTGGAGGACAAGCTCTCTTTCAAACAACCGCACATGTTCCATCACCATCTTCCTTTGAAGACAGAATTGCAAACAGAACTGAATCCCAGCCCCCAAAAGTGAAAGTCCAGCCCATGTTTTAACTCTGCATGAGTTCTCTATGGCACACTAGAAGGCTGTAAGTTTATCTTTAGGGCCCAGCTGTCGAAATGGCAGACTTTTCATCCTTGGCAGAATCGCCCTGGGACTCACATCGCAGCCGGTTTACCTGTCCTTTTCCCAAGCGGATGGAGTTTCAGGGCCAATGCATAATGAAACCATCTCTTTCCAAAGAACAAAACATGATAGCTATTACCTTGCTTGAGAAAAGACAAGGCTAAGACAAATGTGAAAGCTGAGTCCATGCTTCAGCTCTGAGCCCAGGTCCCAGTTACTCTATAGAGCACTCAAGAGCCATGTGCTGGGCTTGGCATGGATTTATTTCTTTGACAGAAGGCTCATCTTGTCAGTATTACAGTAACACTTGATTCTCACAAGCACTTCCCAAACCAGCATGTACAATATTAGCATCACTCCCCTCCACGCCTTGTGGTATTCCCACCCTGTGCCCACCCTTCTACCCCGATCAACTCCTTGGCTGCAGAAATGCTGCTCCAGTGCCTCTGCAGCCATCCTCCACTCCAGCAGCATACTCAGTGTGAGGTGGTCAGTGGTGGAACTGAGCACTGGTGTCCCTGGTGTTGCAATACCTTGTCCCTGCTGCATCAGAGGAAAGGCAAGAGAAGAGTCACGGGATAAATTATAACACCCAGGCTAGCTGTAGATTCTCACAAACAAGCTCTGCCTAGTGGAGTTGGATGAGAAGGGATGTAAGGGTTGTGAAGCAGGGCTGTCCCTTGACACCCCATTCACCTTTCTGCTGGAGCTGACAACCCCGAGGCACAGGGTGCACCAGTTCATGGTTTCATGGCTGCTTCCTGACAGCCAGGAAGGTGAGTTTTTGTGAAGATCCTGGGCTGGGAATGAGAGAAGTTGAGTTGAAGTTCACATTCTCTTCACATGCCTCCACAGCAAAGCAGAAACCCCTGGCAGGAGAGTGGTGCACAGGGGTGGGCATATTTAAACTCACTCCAGCTGCCTGCCATGCTTTAATGAGATTTCCATCCTGCCTCAGGAGAAGGATTTCAGAGGTTTTGCCCCAAATCGTGTGATTCAATACCTGATCTTTTTGCCTTGCCTCAGGTAGCCACAAATGTTGTAAAGACTTGTGAAATTAGTTCGGCCTCTTTAAAACTTGACCATAGCCTTTGCCTCCATGACCTGAAGGAAAAGGACAATAAATTCCATGGATAAACTGCATGCAGCATTTTTAAAAGAAAAAAGATTTCTTTTTATCAGATGTAAAGCTGCTGCCCTTTAATTTCAGTGAGTGACCTCTTGTTCCCATGTTGTGGGACAGAATTTAAAAAACAAAAAAAAAAAAAAGAAAAAAAAAAAAGGAAAGAAAGGAAGGAGCAATCAATTTTGCTATTCATCTTTAATCATTGTGAATGTCTCAGACAAGTCTCCCTCTAACTAGCCATCATTTCTGGCTAAAGTGTCCCTGCGATCTCTCATCATCTATAAATTCAATGACACTTCTATCTTCATTGACCTTCTCTGGACCTTTCAAGATCTCCTACATTTTTCTTCACCTGACAAACAACGATTTCTGACCCACCATCGGTCTGATCCTTCCTGTCCTCCTCTGGAAGGGAGCCAGCTGCATCATTCAGCCAGTCCCTGACTATTGCTTCCTTTCTTGTTGTTTAAAACTAGATACTGGAGTCCCTGTTTTCAAAGCAAAGACCTTTATTTTAGGCAGATTGTCCATGCAAGAACAAGTTGGTAAGATCTCTACATTAACGCTAGAAGAAAGCTTTCAAAGTGAGTTATCCCCTCATTCCTACTACTAACATATATGCAGAGCTGGAACCTGATATTTCTGTTAACAAGTCCGGAGAGAACAACTGGAGCAATTTTCATTGCTATGGCATCAACTTGTTTTGGAAGCTGCTCACAGTTTATCTCTTTTGGGCTTAATTGCCCTTAAAGGAAGCTGTAGCTTTTGGGTTGGGCATAATATGGGTTGCAGAAAACACAGTATCTGTTGCCAGCAGAGACTGTGAGCACCTTGCTCTGTGTATTCTCATTCCTCATTGCCCCGTCTATAAAATAGTCAATGATGCTGTTGACCTGCTTTAAAAAAACTTTGATGGCTTCTAATGAGGACCTCTAGGAAAGAGTTGGCTGTTATCTCACTGGCTTTCCCTTAGCTTTTGACCAAGGGGTATATTGAAGAGCCATATCTCCAGCATATTACGTCTCCCCATCCTCATGGCACGTGAAAGCAAGGACATGTTCTCTCCCAAGCTCTACTCCCTGCTGTCTTACAGCATGTAGCCCAAACCATTGCCCAGGTCCCTGAATCATAGAGTCATAGAATCACAGAATGGTTTGGGTTGGAAGGGACCTTAAAGCCCATCTAGTTCCACCCCCCCTGCCATGGGCAGGGAC
>NW_010236516.1:29179-46756 GCF_000690775.1 Eurypyga helias
CAGGCTGTCCCCATAGCAGAGGGCCTCCAGCCCTCTGAGCATCTTCATGGCCTCCTCTGGACATGCCCCAACCAGTGAGGGCCCCAGGACTGGATGCAGCACTCCAGGTGGGGTCTCACAAGAGCAGAAGGGGAGAATCACGCCCTCCCGACCTGCTGGCCACACTTCTCTGGATACAGCCCAGGAGACAGTTGGCTTTCTGGGCTGCCAGCGCACACTGCTGGCTCATGTCCAGCTTCTCATCCACCAGCACCCCCAAGTTCTTCTCCTCAGGGCTGCTCTCAATCCATTCTCCACCCAGCCTGTCCTTGTGCTTGGGATCGCCCCAACCCATGTGCTGGACTTCTGTAAGCCTGGCTTTCTCCTTCTTCTCCCCAGGCTTCGTTCAGCAGCAAAACATCTTTTGTTGAAGACACTGAAAATGTCAGCACTGGCTGTGTAGATGGCACCTACTGAAACAAATCGGCATCGTTCATATACCCCAGCTGCTTTTACAGGCTGCCTGCAAACATGCTCCGTGCTGCAACACTAGACTTGCTCTTTCTTTTGAGGTTTGCTGCACAGCCCTGGCAGCAAAGCACTTACTTTTTCCATGAAACCTGAGATGCTGGAAAGCAGTTATAAGTCTCTGCCAATCCTTCCTGATCACCTCCTTGCTAAGGCTTCCTGGTTCCCAACTACTGCACTAATTCTCAAACTACCCCAGTTTAACTACTTTCTGCTGCCAGTCCTCTGGCATCTGGTATCAGACAGGTATATGGTAGTGCAGAGATGGGATGAGAAGAGGAAATTCCTTTGCTAAGCCTGAGACTTGGAAAAGTGGCTGAAAGCGATGATTATCAGGTGGTGTATTGGCAAAGGCCAGGAACAGTGACCTCCTGGAAATGAACTGCCATATCCTTTTCATTCTGTGAACCACTGACCTTGAGTAGAAAACAATCTGCTAGTGAGCAACATTACAACGGAGTACATGCAACGTGGGCACCTCCGCTGATATTTGCCTGTCTTTGTTTTACTATTTATATCTGTAATCGTCCTGGAGAGAGAAATTAATTACAGCCTGTCTCCCTATCCAGAGATTCTGTTCATATTATAAACTCCTGAAAGCACAACTCAAGCAGTTTCTGATTATCAGTGAAAGCTTCAAACTGGAATACAAGCTTCTTAATTAATCTCTCCCTCTTTACAAGTGATGATTTCATGATGTTTATGAAAAAAAGGAGAAGATGAAGAAGAAAGCAGCAGTGGGAGATCGAGAACAGAAAACAATTTTCTTCCATTTAAAAGATAATTGGAGGTAGATGCTGGCAGGAGATTTTAGGCATCATGTGCGGCATTTCTCCTTCTCTAGAACAATGATGGAAGTTGGACATCAGAAACTGATCATTCCATTAGCACAGTCCTTCACTCCTCCAGGTTTCTCAGGGTGTTTTAGTGCATCTAGCACTTGCTGAAAATTCAGACATTTTGATGCAGATTTTGTAAGGAAACAGAGTTCACACAAGTACGCTCTTTGTGCAGAGGGGTTAATACATGTGTGTCTATCTGTTCAGTTGTCTGCTTTTCCTTCCCTTGCTCCATTGCACTCACTGTACAGTTTTAGCTGAATTTCACTGGCATGACAGGCATAAATGAAAGGTTTTCATAAAAAAAGGAGGATGTCCAGGAAGTGGACAGAGCCCCTGTGCCCCAAATGATGGAAAAGTCTGCAGGAAACTCACAGCTTATTAGCCTCAAGACAGCCCACACAGATGAGAAGCTTTATGAATGCTCCAACCAAAAGAAAATTTCAATTGGACTGAAAATCAACGATGAGACAAAAATGGATTAAACTAGGCCTCATTAGTTCTACTCGTCATTGACTATTCACTTCTTTCCTCCTGTGACTCTTACAGAATCCCTGCAGGTTTTCACCACCTCTTGGGCCACCAGCAGTGTCCTCTCTGCACACCGGCCCCGCTCCCTCTTTACTGTCCTTAATGGGGAATGAGGATGGGTAAGGAGAGAATTGCCACTTCTGCCCCCACCACATCCACTTGCCCCTCTGGCTGCTTAGGCAGAGCAGAGGCTCTGTTTTCCCTGTTTGTCTTGTAACTATATAAAAGGAGAAAGGAGATCATCAATGGCCACTTATGGATGGCACAGCCAGCACAGGGGCATCACCACCAAAACTCGAGCACACAGAGCTGAGGATGCTGGCAAAGGCAGCAGTCCTCAAACCCCACCTGGCCATCAATGTTGTCAGTGAGAGGCAACACAGCCTTAGGGACTCCCTGTGTCAGAGCAGTGCCAACAGTGAGAGGAACCTGCTTGAGGCTGCTGGGGAGGCTAAGTAGGTTAGTTTAAGTTGTATCACTGTCTCTTGCTGGAGGGTTCACCGCTTGACTGCTTGTTTTGGGGGGGGAAGAATGTGATGGAGTAGCTCCTAAGGGGTTCCTATACAAAGCCCCTGCTCAGCGCTCAGATAAGCAGCTTGTAACTGAAGGCAGTGTTTATTTCTGAGTTAATTCCTCTCCCTTAAAGGTTATGGAGGGATTTGAGCAGCTCATTCTCAGAAGAAAGCAAGGAGGATTCTTTCCACATGGCAATATATGTGGGAACCCTGAAGGAGGCTGGATGCTTCCTATCATGCACCCATCTGATCTTTAAGTCAGCGAGAACTGTGCAGCTACAGATGAGGGAAATTCATCCTCCAGTTTTGGAAGGAGGGCCAAGCTCACTGTTAATTAAAGCAGGAAGGGTAATTGTTTCTGTTAAGATAACATAGATAGGACCCTGCACAAGATCATGACCTTGCTGCAAGGTGGATTAGGAAGAAAACAAGCAAGCATGTTGGGAAGACCACTTGGGAAAAGCAAAGATTGCTCATTGCCAGAATTTCATAGCATACTGTCTACAGAGATGCACAGGCATGCCAGAAGAAACCAGATGCATCAGTATTATAAGCTGTCTCCTTAGTTGGAGGAAAATTCCTTGGATCTGCACTTGTTACCTTGCTTTCCCATGGAAACAAAGCTAATAAAAAAGGTTAATAAAAACCACCAAGATCCAGCCTCCCAGCTTTCACGAGTGACTTCTGAAAAAAATGGTTGTGATACCAGCCTGGTGGGACAAAAAGAGACAGAGACTGTTATGTCCCAACAAGTGAGTGAACAGAAGTGTGGTGAGTGGTGAGTGTTGGAGAGAGACTTTAACAGCACAGCTGAAAAACAGCTTTCAAGAGTCAGCTCAGCTCTCACAGAGATGAGAAGATCCATACAGAAGAGACACCTGAGGATACTCAACCATAAGATGCTGGGGTGGAACTTATCATCCCACAAAATACAAACCCCAAGGACACCATGCCGTGCTGGTGCTTGCCCCTCCTGGTGCCTTTTCTCCTGCTTGTTCTCTTCTGTCCCTCGCTTCCTGGAGACCCCTCTTTTGAGCAGGGTGCCAAAGTCTTAGCACATGGCATCTGTGTCATCCTGCTGTACCAAGAGGAAAAATTGAATAAAAGAAGAAGAAAGAAAGGAGAAGAGGAAGGGTAGGAGGCAGTTACTTAGGAAAGTGGAAGGTGTCCCTGCCCATGGCAGGGGGATTGGAACTAGATAGTCTGTAAGGTCACTTCCAACCCAAACCATTCTATGATTCTATGAAAGCTAGATGAGACCCAGAAGGCCCAGTTGGCAGCTACTGAAAAGGAACAAGCATCGCATTGCACTGCAGTGATACTGTACTCAGCTTTTCCCACAGATGTTTCTGACAGGTGTGTTCAATAGCCCGTGTCTTACTTCATTTGGCTCCCCTCTCATCTGTTAAGCAAGGGATTTTGATTCATGCAAGCACGATCAGATGCACATCCTTTGGTGTCTGATGGTCTTTTCCACCCAGCCCCGGGCATCTGAGGCTGGATAGACCTTTGGGAACAGACAGCAAAAGGAAGAGGCTATACCACAGCTTCTTAGCTGACCAACTGATCTGCGAGTCACCTTCCATCAAAACACAGCTTAGAGCACTGCAGCCATTCCAGGACTAATTGTCTTCACCTGAGTGACACTGGGCAAGGAAGGCAAAGCTGGCTTGTATAAAAAGCAAATAGAGTGGTGAATGCTCCAGCAGCAGTGTCACTGGGTGAGACAACAACGGCTGCTCAAGCATAGTGGAAAACATAATGGGATGAAATCATTCATGTATCACTTATCCTCTAAGTTGGCATGGAAAACCAATACAGCTTTCTCTCTGATCCCACCTTGAGCTGGCAAATAGGAGGAAGAAAGCACCTTCTTTTAAGCAGTGTGATCTGATAGGACTGGAGCAATGCAATAAACATGGAGCCACACAGTGAGCTTTTCAGACCCTGCTTTTCAGAGCAGAATGGCTGAAGACCTGACAATGCAGCTATTTGAATGCAATGTGAGTTGTCTGTAACCCGGGGGGTGGCTGACTAGTGCAGTATGTGTTGCATTTGAATGCAACATTGCACTTCTAATTGTCTCTTAATTTATCTCTGATAGGAGGTCAAATAAAGTAAAATCCATCCATATATATGATTACTATCAAAAATGCTGTCATGAGCCATTCTATACATTAAGTAGGTTGGGCTGAAGTGGACACAAATCAGCCCTATGAGTTTAAAACTTTATTTAATCATGTTTCCTAGCAAGCCCTTGCTTTCACATCAATAATAAACTGTTACACTGAGGCCCTCAAGGAGCAGCAATTAGGCTTGAAATCATAGCCAATGAGGTGGTTTGGGTGGGGTTTTTTTGTACATATTATACACTGAGAAGCCTTCAACTTGCCATGTGTGTTGCTCCTTTGCATTTCAACACTTACTACTCCAGTGTCACTCCTCACCCCCTGCCTACTCTTGGATTTTGTTTCCCACAGACAACCTGGTGTGGTGGGCTGACCCTGGTTGAAGGCCGCATCCCACCAAAGCCACTCTATCACTCTCCTTGGACAAGGGAGAGAAAATATAAGATTAAGAAACCCTCAAAAATTTTGGATCAAGATAAAGGCAGTTTAATAAAGCAAAAGCAAAGGCCATGCACAGAAGCAAAGGAAAACAACATATTTATTCTCTACTTTCCAACAGCAGGTGATATCCAGCCACTTCCCGGGAAGCAAGGCTTCAGTACAAATAGCAATTGCTCCGAAGACAAACATCATAAATAATGAATGCTCCCTATTCCTCCTCCTTTCTCTTAGCTTTTATTGCTGAGCAGACACCATGCAGTATGGAATATCCCTTTGGTCGGTTTGGGTCAGCTGGCCTGGCGATGTACCCTTCCAAGATCTTACCCATTCCCAGCCTACTGGTGAGGGCAGGGGAGTGAAATGTTGAAGAGACAGCCTTGATGCTTGTGCAAGCACTGCTCAGCAGTAGCCTGGTGTGTTATCCACACCCTTCTAGCTACTGATACAAAGCACAGCACTATGAAGGCTGCTACTGGGAAAATTAACTCCATCTCAGCCAGACCCAATACACTTGGTGTCCTGTTTCATAAGGCACTGTGGCTTAGACCTGTCATCTCTTACCATGCACAGTGAGATTTCCCTTCCTTATCATACCACTTTTGCACATGCCAGTGTTGTCTGCTTGACTGTAGGAATTTGGAAACATGGTCACAGTTGCTGAGGTATACAGAACCTCAGATAAGTTGTCCATCTTCTCTTACCCCATTAGGAGGTGCAAGGTGATGCAGATCCTCTAAGCTATTAAACCTCTGACACCCACTGAAATGGGCGGTATTTAAGCAGCTAAAAACCAGTAAGGACCAGAAACACTATCCTTTTGCACTCTTATAAAGCGTTTTGTATGCTTACTCATCATGTGGGCTTCCAGACTCCATCCTAGACTCTCACCTATTACAAATCAATGCCCTGCTGGTTTGCACAACCAAAGACCCAAGCCAACGAATCAACAGCCTGTTTTTCTTAATCTAAACTCTCAGTTAGAATGAAGAGTCCACACAGACCCCTGCCTGCTTCTTTTGTAAAGCTTTGTGATATTAAATCAAGAGTCCTTCTAAATTCAGTGCTTCCCTGTCTCCTCTTTACCCTTAGAGTGGAGCAGGAACATAATACAGCCTAGTCCCGCAGCAGGACAAGTTTGCAGCTGGATAAGCCTACAGTAGCAACAAATTAAGGGGTCCAGGGCATGAAGCAGAGAGAGTAAGTTTGGTTTTTGAACACAGTCCAGTTTTGTTTTATCAACAATGATTTTTACTAAGCTCACATCTGAAGCAGCACAGGCATCAACAAGGTAGTTAGATGACTGGTTTGATCCCGAGGCACTGACGCAGGCAAAGCTAGGGATGCAACTCAGAGATGCCAGCATGCAAGCTTACCCTCAGGACAAGCCCTTCCCACCACCCATATTGTGAGCCGTCAGATGGGACTCAGGGGGGTGCTCTGTGTATGCCAACCATGCCACAGGAGGAACATGCAGAGGCTGTTTGTGGGGCTGATGGTGCCGCCAGCCCTCCCCCCAGCTGCTCCTGCACAGCAGCACAGACCTCAGCAATTTCCACAGTCATGGGAGGTGAGGATGTGGTGCCAACCTGCAGCTGCTCAGGGGAAAGCATATTGGAGGCCTCCAAGTGGTGGGAGGCATGGGCAAAGCTGGGCTGAGAAAGGTGGGCTATCACAGGAGTCCTCACAATCCTGAAGCAATAGTCCGCCTGAGGACAACCTCACTTGTTAACCCTGGAAACACTGGGGATGCCACTGAGCCAGTGGTGCAAAATGCAACAGGGGCTTCTTGCTCGTGGCATTGTCAAGAGATGTGAGATCCTTCTGGACCAGCACTCTCCAGAGACAGAAAGCTGGCAGACAGGTACCATGCAGATTTCTCACGCCTCTCTCCACCCACAGTCACTATCAAATATACCAGACCTTGCTGGTTCTGCATTACACTTCTCCTTTTGTGGTTTGGTCCATGCAGCTCAGTTTTCAGCTACCTCATCCCTTGTTTTATTCAAATCTGCAGCATCTGCATAGCAGTAACTGCTCCTAATTTTGCTCTGCTTCCAGCTATTTTAAATCTGAGCAGAGATTGCCACAAACTATTGCCAGTCCTCTCCTCCCTTTTCTTCTCCTGCAAAAACAGGTTATGTGCCAACAGGAAAATGTTCCACCACAATTTGGAGATCAACTTCTTGTCAGAAAGGGAATAGCTGCGGTCACAAGGCAGCTCCCAAGGCCCCAGTTCAGCAGTCCATCTCTGATCACCAAAGCATTTAAGCACATGTTTACCCATAGGCTGACGATTATATCCCTTAGACTTTTCAGAGCTATGCTTTTCTGCCTCTGGTTTATGGACCCCTAGAGGCTCATGAACTACTTCTAAGGGGGCCTGAAAAGTACTTAAAAAGAGCAAGCTTTTCACCAAGAGGCTTGTTTGCTAAAGAGAAGGTCCAGACTCCTGCTCAGGGAAAGAAGAGACCAAAGATCACTGCTTGAGAGCAGAACAGGTCTGACTTAGCCAGGCCATGGGCTTTAACAGTCTGGGATGCAATCTCACCCAAAGCGCTGAGATCCCAACATCCCTAGGTATGTCTTCATGGTACTTTGCAAACCAATGCTAACTTGTTCTGGAGCCAGTCTGACAGGATGCACCCAGCTCCAGATCCAACATGGAGCAGTGGGGGTGAGCACATGGCTGAGTCCAAGCTAAGACCGTGCCGAGGGATGGGTGTTAGCACAAGCCTCCAGTTTGGGGCTTGTTTCAGATGGTTTGCAGCAAAAGCAGAACATACTGATGTCTGCCTGCAAAATATCTTACAGACACCTCCTTAGACTGAAAGCTGTGGAAAGCTTGGTGTTTCTTATATTCTCTGCCATTTGGATAGAAATTACATGAGCTGCTCATTTTTGCTGGGGCAAAGCTGGAATGGACCCTTTTCTCACAATGCTGATCATGAAAAAGCCCCTGATTCATCCCTGAGGGCATTGTGTCCACTTCTGCTCTTGTTTCTTCCTCCCATGCAACTCCAGCAAAATAAAGAAGCCTGTGAGTGGTGAGCTAACCTGGGCCCATCCAATCTCACTAAGTAAATGTCCCATGTCTGCCCTTTATCGATCCATCTACAAACGTGCATATGAAAGTAGGTAATGCATGCTGAGATTTACTAAAAATATGTCTAACACCTCGCTTTTTAACTGGCCATTCAAATTACTTTCAGAAATCTATTATGTGCATTATCATTTTTATTTTCAGCATAAAAGGGATTTTTTCCCAGCCAGTCAAGTTACTGTCTACTTTTATAGAATAAATTGCTATAAATTAAGTTAGCAGCAGTATAAACAGAGGTAATAGATCCCTGTCTCTGTAGTGGCAGCTGACAGCATTATGGAAATGTAGAATGTCTATTTCTGAGTTTATTCTGATGCTGATGAGTTTGCACTGATGTTCGTCTCTCTCATTTCTCATTTTATCACCTCTAATGCAGTGATTTTTTCCCCTGCAAGCTTCTTCTTCCTGAGCTTTGATTTAGTTAAGTAAATCCTAAAGGCTGTTTAAAAATGAGCTATAGGAAAATGCTTAGGGTTGGCATAGTGGCTAACAGCCTTTTGTTTGAATACCAAAACTTTGCTACGAAATAATAAAAGTTGCTGCAATTGAATGCATTCAGTCCAATAAAAGTATAATCCATTTTCCCCTTGAAATATGCTCATAGTAAAAGACAGCATGTATTTTTGTTTGAAGTCCATTTCAGACTTCCAACTCCAGCTGGAGGACAGCATGGAGAAAGTTAAGTAGGGAGGAGAATAAGGAAGGGAAAGTTTGCAGCCCTAAATGTGTGAGTGTCTGCATATGCAAACACATTAAATGGTCTCCTTTTCTACTTATTACATTTCCACAATTCTGGCCATGTAAAGAAGGCCTTAAAAATGGGTGGAATAGCAGCACCAATTTGGGCGATTCTTTCCACCACCAAATTGCCACAGGGACACCTGTAGGAATAAGAATTAATCTTGTGAAAGTTTCCAGATGCACCAACTCCCAGTATTAATAAAACAAATCCCAAACCAGTAATTTCAGAGGTTATATAGGAGATGACCTTGGAAGAGTCTCTAACCAGGAACGTGCTTGACAACCCTGAGTTTAGAGGCCTCCGTCTGCCTTTTGCTGAGCACAGCAGCATTTTGATTTTGTGACAGTTTCATAAAGGTGGTTCTGAAATCTATTACAAGAGCCACGTCCTGTCTGGTAAGATTGAACACATTTGTCTTGATCCATTTCCAGTCCTAAAACTCCACTGAAAAGAGCTCTTCTAGGAGGAATAAAGGTGTGGGTTGGTTTGGTGGGTTGGTTTGGGCTTTTTTTTCATCTTTAAAAAAGCAAGACAGAAGAATCCCAACAAACTTCCCCTGCTCTAGAGCTCAGCTTGTTATTGAAGCAGGCAGAGAAGGAGCTATTGGACCCACAGAGACCAGATCCTGACTACCAGAGGAAGCATTCTCCTGGTTTTGGCACTGACATCTGAATGGTTCCTGGAGACTGCCCAAATTTGTGAGGTTCCTTGGGAAAGCTGGCAAAACAACACTGACACCGCCAGCCAGGGTGTCTCTGCACCCATCCGTCAGGCTGCTATGGAGCCTCAGTGTCTAATGGTTGTAGCTGAGAAACTGCCCAGGAATTATTCTTTTCTATGGGAAATTCCAGAACTGGGAAACTTGACGATTGTTCCAGACCAAAATTATTCTCAATTTTGTAATCCTGCAGTGTGTTTCTCTCCTCTTAGCATTTTGCTTTCAGCATTTTATTGAGCAAATCCAGCCGCAGCAGTGGAACAAAGGCAAAGAGTGCCAGTAACAAGATTCCTGTTAGCCGGTTTCATCCCTGAGCCACGGAGTCAACCTCTGCTGGTTCCAGAAACAGGCTCTGCTCTTACCCAAAGCTAAGTTAGTTACTTTGCGTTACCTTGGCAGCATATAACATACCATAAGAACGTGGCCATCAGCATGCGTATATACCAGTGTCTGCAAGCCACAAATTGGGGCAACTCCAGAGAAAAACAAGCCATCTGAAGAAAAAATAATCATCCCTTCATCGTGGAGGCACCAAATGGAAAACATAAATCTCTTGCTGAGGAAGAGACAAGTACTTTCTCAGTAGGGATAGCTGTCGTTGCCTACCCTGCGAAGCTGGGAACGGTGGCTCCAAGGAGCACCCCGGAGCGTGAGCAGTTCGGTGCCAAGGGGCGACCAGAAACGGCTCTGCTGCCACCTGGTGGGTTTTGTAGCCACCGGAGCTTCGGGAAAGATGCTGAAAACCTTGGCCGGCAGCACCAGCTTAGCAGCACCCGGTAATACGTACGTAAACTGTGAATTTAGCTGTGGTAAAGAGAGGAATACGGTGAAAAAATCAGTGCTGGATGTCTTCAGAACATAATGAACATAATGTTGGGTAGATCCACGTTCAACCCGAAAAAGGTATTTCTGGGACGTTATTGCTGACAGTGACAGGAGCAGAAACATTTAAGAAGTGCTGCAGTTGACATTTACGCGATCATTCGTCTCCCAGGAGCAACTCTTGACAAGTTCTCAGAATCCAAATCTGACTTCTGTTCTGGATGGCAGGGCTCTGCTTTCCAGAATGGCAGTGTTTAAATAAAAATGCGTTTGCAACTACAGTAATTACACTAGAGAAATTTCCACCCTTGTTTAGAGCTGTGCTCCTGGACGCCAAGAAACACGAAAGCAGGGATTTCCACTGCCTCCTTTTGTCATATGGAAGAAACTTCATTTTACCAGCCTTTTCTCTTAGAGCCACGTAACTCTCCTTTCTTCTTGTTTCATAAGGGTCACACTTATGAATTAGGGGTCACACCTTCTCCTGCACTGTACCTTATAGAGTGCACATTTCCCATTCCTTCTCTTCACCTCTTCCCTAATGTTTCAATCTTTCTTTATATGGGATTTTTTCCATGCATAGACTCATCCTGGTGGTCTGACTCAACCGCCCTCTCCTCCTCCTTCGGAGGTGATTTAAATTGAACTGAAAACTCCTGCTGAAGGCATAGCATCGATTTGTATAATAGCACTGCAATATCCCACATCCCATACTTGGTGCATTTTGCTTCTCTTTAACCACTAATTTTGTCCATCCACAGAAACCATTCATTTGGTGAATGTGCTGAAAATATGCAAACGCACTTAATAGAAAAGGAAGAATGTCTGTTGCTTTTCTCCTTGTTTGATCTTAGATGCTGTCCTCATCCTCCCATCTATCAGAGCTTATAATTTACCAGCGTTATTTCCAGGACAAATGTATCTAGAGACTCCTAAATTTCAGCTCGGTAATAGGATTGCTAAATCCAAATACAGAAAGATCCAAATAAATACATAGTGGTTTTAGTCCAGCCTCACTCATTTTACTAGAACACTGCTGTGGGGGTGGTTTGAGCCGTGCTAATTTGCAAATTTCTTAGTAATAATCATCTTTTCTTCAGGTTCCTTCAACTGGAAACTAATGCATTTCAAGGAGGAAAATGTGAAGAAAACAGCCAACAACTGAAATAGACTCAGTGGGGGAGGTTTTCAGATTTGCTTTTTATTTGGTCATTTATTTCAGGAAAAGCAGCCAGCTCAACTAAATAAAAAAGAAAACTCCCTGCTTATGAAATCTAACAGACAATACAATGGTCTCTCAAGTGATGTGGTAAAAGCTTCCATTACCTAAGACATTTAACCGTGAATTGAATTTAGGACCATAAAACATCCCATTCTTTCTGTGCTCCAAGTGCAGCACTAATACTCAATAGCCTTCCTGGGCTGGTACTGCTAAAAAGAGAAATGAGTTATGACTGGGATGTACACTGATGCAATCTCCCTACTTCTCTCTACGTAAGTACACTAGGTGTTGTATCCTTCATAGAAACGAGTCTTGTTTGGGACTCCCCCAGTCAGAAACCTTAAATTGAATTATTCCCCAGGTTTCTCACCAAAATAAATGCGGGACACACAGACCTGTGTGCCTTATGTGGGACCAGAACTACTTGAGACAACAATTTATCCTTCCCTGTGTAGTGTACAACTGATTCGTACACAGCTTGGGCACATGGAGAGGATTTGAGGGTCACTGGGAGGCTGGTCAGTACTGCTTCTTGGACTGTCACAGCTCCAGCATCCCTAGACAATTTTCAAAACCCTATCTGGACAGCAATTAAAGGAAGAAAAGAATGAATTTCAGAATAGTGTTGCATGGTTGCAGTGAGCTATGAGCTGAAGAAGCTTCCACTCTGACTCACCATGGAGCATCTCAACTTCTTCTGTAGGTTTCTGATGTGGATTGCACAGGAAATATTCTCATTGCAAGTTTACCCCATGTCTTTACTTACACTTTAGACCAATACTGTCTTCACACCAAAAAAATTAAGCTCAGCTTTATGACTCCTTTGTCTGCTTGGTGCAAAGTATAGTTAAAAATCATTTTATATGGGCCTTCCACTCCAACATCTTTGCCATCTTTGCTCAGTCCTGGCCCAGGCTGCAGACTTCTCAGTTAGAATTACTCTTGTACCATGTCACAACGCCACAGGTGCTTATTTTTAGGTTATCCTACAACCCAGAAAAGTGAGCCTGCCTTAATATTTATTTCAGTTTGTGTCAGGGTGAGAGGTGAGGCTTCATTAACCAAGTTTGTTAACAAACACTAGTGCAACCAGACAAAACAGTCACTGTATCCCTGGCCATACACCAAGGCCAAGAACCAGTTGCTTTTAGATAGCTGGGGGAAGGTGGGTTGATGGCTCCATGTAGTACAGTTTCTCTTTCCTTTGAGTGATGGTTCCTAGAAAGTTGCAGCATTCCAAGGTATTTCCACCATGATGTGTGCCCCTGCACACATAAATCAAATGACCAGGACAAATATCCTCTCTCTAATAAATGTTATAATGACCTCTCATGCTCCTACTCCTGTAATTTCATCCTGAATTCCATTTCCAAATGCTACAAGTCTTGTGATACAATACACAATACAGCAAACAGTTGATTTTTATTTCAGACAGTTAAAACTGGTATCTACCTAAACATAACCCCAGTATCATCTCAGACAGATGTGGGTCAAGCAGACAGCTAACCAGTTCATGGAGAGTCTTAAAAGGATGTGCTGGTTTTAGCTAGGATAGAGTTAATTTTCTTCATAGTAGCTAGTATGGGTCTATGTTTTGTAGCTGTGTTGAAAAGAGTATTGATAACACACTAATGTTTTAGCTATTGCCTAGCAGTGCTTACACAGAGTCAAGGCCCCTTCTGTTCCTCACACCACCCCACCAGCAACTGGGCTAGGGTCCACAAGAAGTTAGGAGGGGGCACAGCCAGGATAGCTGACCAAAGGGATATTCCATACCATATGGCACCACGCTCAGCATATAAAGCTAAGGGAAAGAAGAAGGAAGGGGTTATGGCATTTGTCTTCCCAAGTAACCACTACACATGATGGAGCCCTGCTTTCCTGGGGATGGCTGAACACCTGCCTGCCGATGGGAAGCAGTGAATGAATTCCTTGTTTTGCATTGCTTGTGTGTGTGACTTTTGCTTTACCTATTAAACTGTCTTTATCTCAACCCATGAGTTTTCTCACATTTACTCTTCCAGTTCTCTCCTCCACCTCACCCAGGGGGGAGTGAGTGAGAAGCTGTGTAAGGCTTAGTTGCTGGCTGGGGTTAAACCATGACAAAGGAGTATCTACATATAAGCAGCGAAAGGGTCATAGCTGCATGCTCAGCATCCACTGGCACCTTGACTATGAGGAGAAAAAGCGATGTAAGGGGGGAAAGAGAGAAAGAAGATAAGAAATATGGTACAGCCCTGCAGTAGCTAGGGCATGAAACGAAGCAAGACAAAGGTCAGCTCCAGGCCTCACATAATCCGCACTCCAAAGCCTCCGGCATGATGGTGGTGACTCACCCTGCAAGGCTTTATCAGAGTGCTACCTACCTGACACAACAGTCCCTCCTCCACATTATATGGGCTGCAGTCACAAAGTAATCTTACAGCTGAGCACACTCTGTCCTGGTCCCCAGATGGCTGGGAATGAGCCTTTATAATATATAAGTATAGACTAATATAATAATATTATATTGCTAATATAAAAATAATAATAAATAATAAAATATATAAGTATATATTCCTTGTTTGCCATTTCTCCCTATGACTACAGGGGAAATTACAATGTGGACTGACTTGCTTTCTTGTTACCATCTTACCAGAAAGGTGTATCTAAAGGTTTTAAGCACTCAACTCTTCCACCCTCACAAAAAAAAAAAAAAAAGAAGAGAAGAGTATTTCCTCTAGGGAGAGGGAAGTATTAATCTCAAGTTATAAGACCTGGGTGAGGCCCCTGAGCAAACTGTGTCCATTGCCAGTCATCCAGCTTCAGGGGAGCGTTCAGTGTGAGCAAGGGCAGAGCAAGGCTGCTGGCATAGGGAGAGGAAGGAGGAGGCCATTAGTGAGGAGCGAAGTAGGAGAGCATGCCTTGTTTAGCCTAGCAAAATGAGAACTGAGAGGAGGTACGAGAGCCCTCTATAAATACATCAGAGCAAAAACAGCAACAAGAGACAATAATTGTATTAGCTAAAAGAAAATGTTGGCACAGGAACAAATGGGTGCAAGCTACCCATGAATACATTTAGGCTGGTAATCAGGAGACGGTTTCTAACTACCCAACAAAGGAGATTCTGGAACAGCCTCCCAGTAAGCGTTATGGAGGGATGAGACTTGATTGCTTTTAAGATAAAGATCGATCAATTTACAATAGGTATTGAATGACAGTGGTTCTGCAACAGAAGGGAACAGCATTTGATGACCCAGAAAGTATAAACACATCCTAAAACATTCTGCACTGGCAAGAGCATTTTATACGATATGTATCTGACTGCCAAGAAGACACCTGAGGGAACACATCGTGCTCCCTTTTGGAGTTTCTCTCCCTAGCATGTAGGCAAAAGAATGCAAGATGCTCTGAACAAAAGGAATAAGCAGTATTCTCGCAATAGTCCAACTGAAGCTGCACTTCAGGTCTTAAAAACTATGGGGACTGTCTGATTTTCTGATTCTCCCACTATGACCTCATATTCAAGAGTACAAAGAAACAGTTCTGCCACGTGTGAAGGATCTGAAGGGGTTGTGACTCTCTCAACTTTGCTACCAGCATACTGACATTTTCCCCACCTGACCTGTACAATCTAGGTAGGCACTCTAACGGGACACACGGATTTTCTAGAAAAGGGAAAGGCTAAGCTGTTTGAAAGCACCAAATAGATGTCAGTGTTTTGTGCTGGCTGGTTCCCTTTATTAGCTCTGAAGAATGGAAATGACTGAAATGAGTTTTTCTGAGCATTTCTGAACTGATGAAAAGTGCAGTAGGAGGGACTACATGTTGTTGTTGTTACTATTACAATTACTATTATTATTACGATGATGATTGTTCTGTGGGAGGAAAGGAGCATGGATAGATCTCACCAGGGGAAATCTGAATGATTGGTGCTTCAGTGGCTTTATGTGCAAGTATCCTGCTCTATGCTCATTTTTGCAAATTCACCTGCAAATTCATTCTCTCTCCTCCACACACAATAACTGACACAATCTAATACCTACAAACCATCCAGCACTAAAAACATTAAACTGCAGGGGAGCTAGAATCTTTTCTCATTCTAGGGTGCAGGAAATTAACATACCATCCCTACACACTTACTAGCTATCATTATCAAATGTTTGCCACCATCAAATACCAGGCTAATTTAGGCTTTCAATTTTCAAAGCAATCTGTGTCCCTCTTCCTTCAGGCTGTATCTTGCCTCTCCCAGCCATGCTGATGGCTTCTTCTGACTTGCTCCCATTCCGCCTCCACCTGACCCTCAGGCCAAGTGTTCCCAGGAGTTGACTGATGTTTCTGTACAGTCCATAATATGAGCAAGAAACCTGAAGACGGTAAAATCCTGGTGACAGGAGCCATGTTTCTGTTGTAGTGTGCATTGCAAAAGAGGTATGGATCCATCACTGGGACCCCTGGAAACAGCAACAGTAATCAGAAGCAAAGAGTAGGTCTTGGTGGGTTCAGCTCTGGCAAGGGTCATAAATTTGCAGAGGCACTTGTCCACCTGGGTAACTCCTCCCTGGATTACGGGTTGGAGGGCGAGGAGTGATTTTAGAGAGAGTTCCACCAGGAGCAGGAACGCATGTTTACACACATGAGAACATCTGCACAGGCCTTACGCTCAGCCTACGGGCTGGTGGGTTTTTATTCTGCTGGGTTACAGCTGCTGCCCTTGCAGACATTGATCTGTGCAGAGGCTGTACCCCTTACTTTGCATCCAACTATACTTTCACACAGTGTAACAGGCATAGGCCTACGTCCTCTTCTAATTCCTCTAGGCCCTACTGTACCACAAATAATTACTGTCATCATTATGCACTTGTTAGGACACAAAAGCATCAGCAGGACCAGGAGGTGGATCTGTAAGTGTTGGGGAACCAGCGTGTCTGTGATGGGTCAGGTTTAATCTCAAGCATGGCTGGGAACGGTAGTATGCAGACAGCATGTGACTGTGAGGCTCTGACAGTCATGTGAGTGTCTGCCAGCATCTAAATAAAAAGAAGACTCCTGCATTGGTGGAGATGATGGGATTTAAGGTAAGAGTTAAATGAGTTTTGTGGAACAGGGACCTCCTGAGCGGTCAGAGGGAAGAAAGGCTAACCTGGTGGGAAAAATACGTCTTTTCTGACCAGGGTGTTTCTTGAACTTTTTTACCCATCTTGAATCCTTTGTAGTAATGAAATAACCCCTTTAGAAGACACTGGGGCTAATTTGCCTTTCTTTTGCCTGCCACCTTTGGACAGTTGATGGGAAAGGGTGCAAGGGCCGCACAATGCCTTCACAGGCAGTAGGCCCTAGTGTGCTGTGCAGACATGCTTATCGCAGCTCCGGCTGGGCCTGGCTCTCCACCTGTGCAGCACGTGCACTCAATTCCTCAGGCAATCAGTTGGGCCTACAGGAGATGTGCCCCTTCATGCGCCTGCATGACGGATCCCATCAGAGTGCTGGCCCTGTAACTGCTTAACAACAGGGTTTCACCCTACCCCACTGACCCACCGTGGCAACAACTAACTCCCCACGGCAAGCCCAGCCAGCTCAGACCTGCCTCTCCCATGGATGATGAGAGGGAAAGCCATGCCAGGCAGCACAGCACAGGCAGGCACCAAGAGGAGGGTACCCCAAAGACAGGGGGAAGGTGGGCACATGCTCGCACAAGGTGGTCAGGGTAAGAGCCAGGCACCCTGTGGCCCACTCGTGGCTCCCACTCCTCCAGAGGGACACGTGGCACCAGAGGAACCATGACGGGGTGTCTGGGGACACGGAGAGTGGCCCAGCCCACGCTGCGAGCAGCAGTGCGCTACGGCCCCTTCTCTGGCCCTGCGGGGCACCGGGTGGCAGAGGATGCCCCAAGCTAGGCCCCGGCACACGGTACACGGAACCCCGCCCGTGGTAGGAGAGGCGAGCCGGGGCAGGCAAGGCTGAACGTGTGCCGGCTGCGGGGTGGCGGCACCCCCGGCCCCGCTCAGACCCTGAGGAACGGCGCCCTC
>NW_010236517.1:0-228 GCF_000690775.1 Eurypyga helias
GCGTCCAGCCGTGGAGCCCTCAACACAAGAAGGTTATAGACCTGTTGGAGCGAGTCCAGAGGAGGCCACGAAGATGATCAGAGGGCTGGAGCACCTCTCCTATGATGAAAGGTTGAGAGAATTGGGCTTGTTCAGCCTGGAGAGAGAAGGCTCCGGGGAGACCTTATAGCACCTTCCAGTGCCTGAAGGGGCTTACAGGGAATCTAGGGGGGAGCTCTTACAATGGAT